>NC_135425.1:20554886-20717386 GCF_051991245.1 Festucalex cinctus
GCCGCCGCGTGGCTGACAACGTTCGCGGACGGTTTCTCCCTCCCCAAAAGAGCAGAGTCACAGATATGCAGCAGGACAGATAAGAGGACGCTTGTGCGTGCATGATGATGTGTGCGTGCGTGTGTCTGCGAGGGGAGGAAACGCTCTTTCCGTGCGGCCGGAAGTTGACAATCAGAAGTGAATGGCTTGACGTGTGTGCGTGTGTAAACGTGTATGTGTGTGTCGTCACAAATCTTCCCTGGACATTACGTAATGTTATCTTCTGAACACAGTCGCAGCACAAACTCAATATTTTATATATTTTTTTTCCTTCTTTGCATACATATACTCGCAAAAACTGCAAATTCACAGTGGCACTGGATGTTTTGTGCTGATTCAGCATCAATTATTTAACTGGCGTGGCTGTGGTGGATATTTGTGTTTTATTGTATTTGTAGTTATCTTTTATTTATTTGTTGTGTTTTCTATGTGCTTCATAACTTGAGGAAAAGAAAATGGCCATCAGAAAATATACTTATTAGGATATAAATGGACCTATATCAGGATGTAAAATTTTGGTAAAAGATCATCTCTATTCTTTCTATTCTATTATAGACCAATCAATCATATATACCCCACATTGTAGTCATTATCATAATTACATACATACAGTACCTTCAGTGTATGATATAGTGGTCTATGTCCTATATATTTATTGTATCGTATCTTTCTATCGTATCAAAAGAATCAATCAAATTTTGTCTGTTGTATGAATTGATCATATCGGATATATACTATATTAGGGATATCTGATAACACTTATTTTTCAGACCAATAACAGTATGAGTAATCAACTCTTGAGTAGTCACCAATACCAAATATCAATACCACTAGTACTTTTGATACATAAAATTTCCCTAAAAAAAAACATCCATCCAACATAAGGACATGGTACAAAGGATGATCACTACCTGATGATACGCTGGGCAGCGTACTGGTGGAGACATCGGAACTGGGCAGACATGTTCGCAAGCGCGGCCAGACAGTTGGTGTGGAGGTATTTATCCTACAGGAGGAGACACCATAATGTAACCAAACTATATCATCAGTATTTCGACACTTTTTTAACAGAACTACAGGGTAACAGAACTACAGCTTTACCCTTGTGCGGGTCATGTTGAACTGGATTGTGCGGATCACCACCAGGATGAGCAAGCTGCCGAGGGAGATCTCGGTCAATGACCTCTCCGAGTACCACGTGATGTTCTTCAAGACCTGTGACGACAAGGACGCATAAAAAAAAGAAAGAGGAGTGTTTCATAGGTGCGTGCAACTGTGTCCAACTCACCACTTCATGGACAGAGCGGTTGAAAGCGTCGTCTTCCGTAAGGATGAGGAGTATGATGAGCGCCATGTAGACATGGTGAGAGTTCCTTTCCTCCACGTGGTAAAGGATCTCCAGAATGGGCAACACCTAAGGAACATAAGAGTGACGTCAAAAAACATTCTGCCTTGACAAATATGACAAATATGAGTTTTGTATGACCCACTCTTTAATAACACATTTTAACATGTAAGACAAATAACATTTCTCAAAGTTTACCAACTGCTGAGTGTTGCTAACCAAAACAGCAGCCCTTCAATATCACGAAAACACCCTCTCTTTCCCAAACACGTTTTAATTGAGTTCCCTGTGCAGTATTAAAGATGATCTTATGACAGGTGCATATGGTGTCCAGTAGCTGTGTACACGTGCCCATGTTTGTTTTGTTACTGGGAAGCTACCCAGTCTGTACCACATTTGTACATTTTAAACACCAGTTTAAAAACAAACGTAAAAATGCCACCCCCTGCCAAACACCCCATCTTGCAGTAGAGTAACTAAAACACCCCCCAGCCACTATTTGCTGAAATATTTGGCCACCAAGCTACCCACCAGATTGTCCATGTCTGTTCTGGAAAGCATGTACGTCCTCATGTTGGCGTTCTGGTGGAGCAGAGTGTAGAGCAGCAACGTGGCCTGGTCAGAGCACTGCTGCTCGCACAGCGCCGTGTACAGGCTGTTGAAATTGATCTGGAACGTGTGGGCGTGCTCCATGGGAATGGATGACGTGTCTATACGGGCCACAGACAACTGTTTTATTATAGTGAGAAAAATGTAACGTCACCTTCTAGTACCGGTTATAGAAATGCCACCATTTCCATCAATTTGGGTTTAGGCTACTACTAAGAGATCCATAATGTACTTATTTTTGGCATCCTTTCACCGCAAATGCCGGATGGCCACCATTGTTGATCTTTGTCGACATGTAAACCCACAAAAATAGCGTAAAGAAAAAAAAGCCCACAAAAATAGCGTAAAAAAAAAATAATAATAAAAATGATAATGCAGAAATCCAAAAAAATAAAAAACAATAGGTGGCACTATAACTATATTTAAAAAAAAAATATATATATTTAAAAATATACTACCGGTAATACAAATAAAATGGTATCTTGACTTGAAAGTTTAATATGTTCTATGACCAAGCTTGTAATTCAATTTATACAGCAAATCAATTTGTCATATTGAAATAAAGTGAAATATCATTCATTCTTTCCAGTCCCCAACCAAAAACATCCAATACAGTACTTTTAAAATTGGTTAAAAACATAATAAAATCAAGAATGTAAAGAATTAAACTGATTTTATAAAGTGTAAATAGGCCACACACATATGCAGTATTACATTTGTGTGTTCATGTGTGCCTTTAAGGGGCGTGATCAAGGACTCGTAATTGGAAAGATTGGCAAGTTGGGCCCTACTAATTCGAGGTACCCTTTTAAAAAACAAAAAACACAATTCCGCTTACAAAATGCATACCAACAGGCGAAAATATTTTACAAATGAAAACATATGCCTCCCGAGAGGGGAGCAGAATATTTATGAAAAGAAAGAGGAATATACTTTTTAAAAAATCTGCTAAATTACCTTATGTTGTACAATCCAGACTGATTATTTATTTTGGTGTGAAAACAGATATACCTTATGTCATTAAGGTTTGTATTTAAATGTTTCTGAAATTGTTGAAAATAAATTCACTCACTGTCCCACCCATTCCATTTTATACTATGAAAATCAGGATTACAAATCAAAATGGCTGCTAAAAGCCCATTACCTTGTGTGTTTCTGAAGCAGGTAATAGCCTGGCGGTAAGGGTTGGGCCAGTCGGGCCCGTCGGTCAGGTTGGCCAGAACCAGCAGTAACAGGAGGCTCTGATTGGACAATGGTAAGGGATTGTGCTCCAGGTCCACCCCCACTTTGCTGCCAGCTCCGCCCAAAGTGAAGACACTCCATAAACCACCTGAAGACACACAAATGTATTATTATATAGTATTATTATTATTATTGATATACATAGTTACTAGAAATAAGGCGGAGCGCACACATACCAATTTTTGCATCTTAACCTTTTGTTTTTTAATTGAATTCTTATAGTGTGCCGTGCACTTGAGATGACAAACATAGCATATACAATGATATCTCCCCACTGACAAGCATGAGACTGCCGTAGTACTAAAACTGAAATGTCATAGGCAGCATGGACAGAGAGAATCCAAACTGCTGGAAAATGAAGAAACATGAGCAGTAGTAGCAAATCAAACTATAAACTATATTGCAGTTTCAATTAACTCATTAAACAGTAAATTTAGACAATAGCTCTCTCTCACCATTGAAACACACAATGATCCTATAAAAGTTCCTAGCTCTGGGATAAAGTTTCAGTGGTCAAACTGCAGCAAAACATGCGACTCGTGGGAGGGACACTTTATTAGGTATGCCCGCTTAGCTTCAACTGTTCAAGTGGCAATCGTCAAGAGGCTGTAAATTGTGGCGCCGTTGAGCAGTAAATTAAAGGTGTGCCTAATATTCTGTCATATCTCGCTAATCTATAGATTACAAGTACCAACTTTGCTGTAAAATAAAGTCAGGCTGATTTATGCTTGATGAGAGAATGAATGCAAAAGGAAATGAGCCGCCAGACTTGATGTAATCAAGACCTGCACGGGCACAATGGTATCACGGGTGACCCTTTGCAGCGCCTGCGATGTGAAACAACATAGACGGCGCCAGAGAACAAAAACCACTGAAGCTACTGGAGTCTTTTTTTTTTTTTTTTTTCTTGTTGCTAGTGCCGGGCGGGGGGGATGTGTTGGGTTTTGCGACTGAAGTGCGGGCGCGCTCAGGCGTCATGAGAAGCATGAATGTCGAGGCACACGGATGACCGCCCTCTGGCTCCTGGACGTCTAGCCACAGGGTAGCTGTGATGATGCAAGCGTGGAGCCGGATGGGGGTTCTGATAGGGAGTCTGCTGTTGGTCCAGCTTGACGGTGAGCGCCAAGTAGGCATGTTGCCATCTAGTGGTGAAGGTTAACAGGGCAGGGTAATTCTTTAGGTATTATTTCTTCATCGTCAACTCAAAGTTAGTTGTTTGGGCCTACAGGCCTGCGTGTAATGGTATGCTACTTATTTGGTTTAGGCGTAAAAAGCAGCTCAATGCCTGTTTTTTGATTACAGCGCCAGCATAAAATTTTGTGAGATCTCCACAACAGGCTTATTGGCCCATCACAGGAAGCGGCAGCACATTTTTTATTTTGGGTTTTGAATTAAAGGGGACAAGCAATGGAAAATTAGTGGCTTCGGCAACCGCCATTTATTTGCAGTTTGGACACAGAGAGGTGAACGTCTGCTCTGGAGAGGGTCTCTAGAAATCTCCAAGAACAGGCCTCAGCTCTATCCCCTGTTGTCATGGAAACAAAAGCAAATATAGCTATCATGATGTCCATCCCCTTTCAGGTCACCCCAACAGATTTCCGACTGGATTTAGGTATGTATTGGATCTCATCTTGGGTCATTCCAAAAAAAAAGTTACATTCTTCTGTTGAAGCCATTTGAATTAATCGTCATGATAAATAGTGAAATTCCTCTTTTCGTTCTCTTGCTATGTTTTTGGAATTGTGGCCCAAAAATTGAAGTGGTTAGCGAATGTGGGTGTGTAAGTTTTGTGAGGGAGGAAGATGACTTCACCACAGAGCTAAATTCTTTCTGAGAGAAAATAAGATCCCAAGAGACGGCGCCAACCTGTGACGCAGCCTTGTTCAAGCCATCACTGGCACCACAGTGACTGGCCCGACTGTGTCATTGAAACCAGTCAGACTGCCACATTTCCTGCACTCACACACACATTCACTAAGCTTTCGTCTAACTTAGTGGATGTTTTTTTTTTTTTTTTTTTTTTTTTTTTTTAAATCCCTAAATAACTGCTGTGACTGCTTCGCCTATGGCCAGTTGCCCAGTTGGGGGGGGGTTTCAAGGAGGAAAGGGAAGTGAAAAGCAAGGAATGGAAAAGGTCACATGCGGACACTGAGGCCTATAATTCCTACCGAAGGAACCGGTCTAGTAACGAACCTCAAGAACCGCACATGTGGCCAATTTATAGGTTCAGTGCTTTGCCCTGTCAATCAAGCATAGAAGGGATCTCTGGATGAAGCATGAAACGATGTATATTTCAAGGTCCGATGCCAAACCCTTTTTTGCCTCATAATCTATAATGTCCTTTTATCCGGGTTTGCAAGACATCACGCGATGGTCTATAATTTTTTTGAACCCATTATTATAAATTCATACATATATTATTATATTTTATACATGCATTTAACCATTTATGACTCAAACATCTTATAATTAGCAAATCAACACCTTAGCTGTTCACATACTCCCGCAAGCCCCTGGCCAATAGTTTTCAGACTGGATTTGGGTTTGAATTTCCTGCCTTCTGTCTGCGGTACGGGTGCATCAATTAACCGGTTTTACGATTGACCATGTTTTTTTAAACGTCAGGATTATCTAACCGCAGCCGTTTAACAACACCGGTTATTTCCGCTCACAACACCTCTTCAGTTTCCATGCGTCCCATTTAGCGGGCGCACAACAACACCGGGCTCAGCTTTGAACGCGCGGGAAGAGTTGCGTACCCGATGGCTGGGTTCCGAGATGGCCTGGATCAAGTTGAGTGTACGTGGTGAAAGGGAAGACCGAGGCGGAGGCCGCACAGGGCGCGATGGTCGGGTTCCTCGGCCCCAGTCGCAACCGCCGGGAACCAGCGGATGTGACGTCATGTGGGCAGTGTGTACGGCAAGAAGGGAGTTTGCAGTTCCATTTTTCAGCCACACATGGCAGTAGTGATTCGAAATTCGATTTTCTGCATTGAGCATCTTTTTGTTGGTGCAATAAAAAAACAACATGTACAAATTTGCCCCCACAGGAAGGCTATGCGGCCCCATTTTCCATTAACGGAAAATTGTGGCACCCTCCATCATTTAAGTTCCCCATGTTCGTTCTAAGATGAAGACGGCTCAAAAAACTCAAATCAATCATCTTCTACAAAGTGGCCATCAATGGACTAGAAGGTATTGGACCACAAGGAGTCCATGAGCATAATTTATCAAATGAAAACAGGACAGGAGGCTAAAATGTTTTGCCCTCTGGCTGTGAAATTGAAAATGTCCCACCTTTGTCTTAATGTGGACCAAGTTTGTTGGTCATTAGCCAATGGTTGGTTGGTTAATTGGCCATTTAGTTGGCCGTAGGGTGGTCATTCAATGATTGATTGGTTGGGATTTGGCCATTTGGTTATGCCACTGACTTGTGCATACCAGCTTCAATGCGGAAATTGTGTGAGATCTCTGTGGCTACAATAGTAGATGTAAGTAAACAAAATGGTAGTAACAGGCTATCACTATAAAATACAGTTCGTACCAGTTGACATTTTTCATACAGCTCTTGGATCGGTATTTGGGTATGATTAGACATTATAATTTATAAACAAAGATGAAAGAAGCCGGGCCAGAGCTTCGGCATGTTTCTGTTGCTGTACAAACAAGATGCCAACATGTTGTTCCGATAATCTCACACATTATGAGAACATGGTGTGTTCAAAAGCACAATTTTTCCCATGATACCTACACAACAGCAAAGAAAAAAGCTATTCTTCAAAAAAGCTCCTCCGGCTAGTCTGAGGATAAAACTGGACCTAAATGCGTAAAAATTCCCTTTTATGAGGTTTTTTTTTTTTTTTAAGTTGCAAACAACATTTTCCACATGGAAATGGAATGTGCACGCTTGCTGCAAAGGGAGAAATAAAACAAGCGCTGTCTCCTAGCGGCGACTACAAGAGTTGCCCTGTGTCTTTGTTGATGTGCGTGTGTGTACAAGGGAGGCGGCTGCAGACAGACGGGCTCTGGGGGATTACGGAAGAGGACAGGGCACCATAACTCATCATCAGACCCGTCTCTCTAGCCACTGACACACATACACATGCAGACAAGTCGGTGAATGTCGATGGCTCAGTGGATGTAATCTGCCACCACCGTCCCACAAAAAATGCTTTTCTGCAGGGTTAACACGTGGTCGTACATCTATGGTCACAAACATTCACACAAGACAGACACGTATTAAGTGCATGCACGCACACATACAAACGCGCACACACACATACGCACACAAAAGGGTTGCCCACACATTATGCGTAGCCTAGTGGGGTGCAAGAAAGGCCTGGCTGCCCACCTATAAAGGGCTTGTGCAATCACTGCTGTGTAATCACTGCTGTGTGTAAACATTAATGGTGTGAATGTCAACGGCATCCGATTCACTGAAAAATCGTTCAAGCCAATTAAGTTAGCAAAATGATGACACACTCTGTATGCCACCACATTGGGCATTTATGAAGAGTTCAGGTCATCACTGTGACGTGTTGCGTACTTTAAAGTGCACTCTTCAGTTTGGACTTGTTTCCTGGTGTATTAATACCAGTAATACCATATGGTGTGATCAACTATTGCCATAGTATAGATCAAACTTGTGACTATTTCAGGTTTCATACGTTCATTTGAGAAAGAAAAAGATTTACGTCATCAGTAGCTGGCCAATGCAGCAGCCTCATGTTCAATTAGGCATGTGCAACTGTTACATTATGGTTGTATAATGTACGAACAGCGTGACCAACATGTGACCAACATTTATGTGCACATGTATATTTCTGTCCAAATGATACTCTGAAAATAGTAGAACAAAACTTGCAAGATATTTTGTTCTATTTAAGTCAAAGTTGGCTCTTCCAGTTCCCTCAAAGAAAAAAAAACATTACGTCAATGTACAAAAATGAACGATTGTCACGCACATTTAGGTGCATACATGTATATCCTAATCAAAGCTTGAAAATATTAGAATGAAAGTCGCAATATTTTGGATTAGATTAATGTCATATGGATATGAATGAGGCACCGCTTACGATTGCAAATTTTGTTCTAATTTTCAGACTATGATTTTGCTATGCATATCCTCATTTTTCGAGAACAAAATTCTGACACGCAGGACGGGTGTCGATGAACATGTACAATTTGTTGGCGGTCATGCCACACAAAGCGGGTGTTGGTGCTTTTTGTGGGTGTATTCTTACTTGCCACGCCAGACGCCAGTCCGTAAAGCAGGCCACCCTCCGCTTTGGGCTCAAAGATGTGTGTTGCTGGCGGCGGACATTTTTCCTGCCTGATGAAGTTATAGAGCAGCGTCTTCACCAGGCGACTAGTCAGTGACAAACTGGAGAAAAAGAAAAGTACACGTTTATCCTATTTCCTATGTAAATATTGACATGAATGTACTCATATTTTGCATGGCATCGGATGCTTGGAGTGACTTTTACTCAAGGGGAGCATGTGTATTTAGGACACGAGGGGTCGGAAACTTATGGAATGGATGTCATCCCTCAAAATTCCGACTTTGCGTTCCTCTCCCAGACAGCGAGGGAAGGGTCACAGAGGAGACGGCGGGGCGATGGCCGCTTCCTTGTTTTTAAGACCGTGGCAGAATAACACATGAAGACATTGTTTGTGATGTGCGTGATGAAACTGTCTGGCAGTGCAGCGAAGCAGACAGAGGCCCGCGACAGTCCCACGACAGGCTGGAGGAATTCCAGCAACAGAATGTGGACGGCCCGCTCCGGGAACAAACTGAGAACTTTTGTATAACTTTTTGGAGTCACTTTGCCACTCAAGCATGAGGAAATGCGATATACGATAACGCCAGAACAAGAAATTGTGATGTATGAAAGCAGTGCAAATGTGCATGCAACAGATACAATGGTTAAAAACATTATTTTTCCCTTTTTGTTACTTCTTAGAGGGGGGGGGGGAAATAAATCACTTGACCATAAGCATTCCAGAAAATGTATGCGTGTGTCTGCTCACCATCGTCCCTTCATGACATGTCGGTAGATCAAACCATCTCTGAGGATGTCCTTGCAGAACAGCTGGTAGGAGAAAAACACCAGCAGCGTGGTGACGGCTTCAAACAGGATACTGTAGGTGATGTCACTGCAGTACACAAGATGACAGTGTGGACATTAAAGTTCAAGTATGCAACATCAACTGAGAGAACAGCAGTTTTGTTACTGTTGTGACAACACTGAATCATAGATATATGGGCATTGCTTCTCTATTACTACTTGTTATGCTCCCTAGGAAGAAGAAAATATGCCTCTCAACTCTCTGCCAAAACTATAGTCTAATAATTTGTCTATAAAATTCTACACCCCTGCAGAGGAGCTAATACTTCTTGCGCACTCTCTGACAAAGAGAGCGTCACTGCCACCTACTATAGTAGATGTGCAATTACACTTTATTCTAGCACGACAAAAAAATAAACATGTTCTCCTGACATCGCACCGTGACCCCCTATATGAAAAGGACCGATATAGGGGCAAAGGCAGGACACCTCTTCAGAGATAGTAGATACTGTCTGTTAGTGTTTAGTTAAATTCATTGTCTTGACTTTTTGGACACAATTTCTATTACATTTCACAACTACAATATTGTTTAATGACTGAGATAGGTAATTTCTTTAAAATGTATTTTTTTAATTAATGCAGTGTAATTTTTATATCCCTCCGGGGCCAAGTCAAATTTATAATATCAATGTTACGATATAAATGTAAAACTAATATTTCCAGGCAAAATAAATGACATGGATGTTAAATCGCGAAGATGCTAAATCACCAAATACGAAGTACGAAATAAACACCAATCACTGGTTAATAAACAATAAATCGGGGGAAAACGCTTTTGTAATACACTTTAACAAAAAATTAAAAAAGAAGCCGATCAGTTGATAAATCGATTGAATAATCGATTGTAAAAATATTCAATAGTGACAACACTAGTAAGCGCATGTGAACAACTGGTATGCTAATGTCAAAAGGCATCAACGGAAAAACTGTGCAAACACAATGATGACTAGTGACATTTATCTTGTAAAAATTAAGCCCCAATAATAAGAAAAAGAAAACAAGTTTTCTTCCAAGGCTATGATCAAAGCGAGAGAAGTGTGTAACCACAAAGGAATGACTGCATCTCCACCGCGAGCACGTACTAAGGAGGAAACGGGCCGAGAGCCACAAAGTGGTGGAGGTCGGGAGGGGAGAGGGAGGCAATGGAACAGGGTGAGTCTGGGAGCCAGGAACAATGAATAATATGCTGGAATGCCCAATGCGTTTATGTAAGCGCAGAGGATTGAATGATGCCTGTGGACAGAGAGGAGGAAAGGATGTCTTCCATTATGACAAATCTACTCGATGCAAACACACCTCTTAAGCAATTATTTCTTCAATCAATCAATCAGGAGTTGGATTCCCTTACGATTCCCCCACCCTACTTCTTCATCTAACCAAGACATTTTGGACACTGCGTCCTTCCCAGGCAGCACGGCGGACCCGAGTGGTTACTGCATCTGCCTCAAAGTCAAGAGTTTCGGCGTTCAAATGTTTGTGTGGATTTTGCATGCTCTCCACTGCTTGAATGGGTTTACTCCAGGTACGCAGGCTTCCGCCCACATTCGCAAAACACCAATGTGAGATTCATTGAAGTATGTGAGTCTGAATGGCTGTTTATCGACAATACGTGCCATGTGAACAACTGGCGCTATCAGAAATGGATGGAGAACATGCTTGTGATATTATGGGAACAGTTTTGTGAAGGCCTTTTTTTTTTTTCTTCTTCACCGAGACATGTTTGGATTAAAGCAATGCGGAAGAACAAGACCTTCAAACCAGGCAAACACTTCTTGGATCAACTACATCTAAGGCATAATCTTCTGTTGATTCCATTTTCATTCCCTGTAGCTGTAATGGCCACTTGTGTTGTCTCCTCAGAGGCACACTGATAACAGTGAAATGTATGCTAATAATTGCCTCTACATTTGATGATGGAATTTCAGTCATTTCCTAGTTTCCTTCATATAAACCTGTCCAAAAGCTTATGTTAGTACCTTAGTGACATAATCGCTATCAAATTTGAAACATGTATAGATGAACTTAAATTGTGAAAAATGTGGCTTTCGTCATTGCAAGCAGGTGTAATATGGCAGTAAAGTTTGATGATTCTCCATAAAACATGAAAACACACAGCAATGTGACATTTTGGGGCCATTTTGCCCATTTTAAGTCATCCTTCAAAGACAAAAATCTTACCAAGATGACATAGTTTTTTGCCAGCGACATTTGAGATTTAAGCATTGTTGTGTTGGTGGAGCATAGCAGAAAAGTTTGAATATCATAATAATGATAATGTGTGAAATTTTGTTCAGTGATTGGTTGATACCTGCGCAACTGTGATGTCATTTTCAGTCGACAGCAAGTGGCAAAATGCCCACCGAGATGGAGAAAAACGGGTGGATTTTTCTGCTTAACTCATATTCCATAAACACAATATTAATCATCACGAGAATGGAGTAGTGGCGGTCCATATAACATATTGAAAAAGAATATTTTTAGGTAGACTCCTTTTTTAAATTAACCTAACAGTTTTTGGCATGTCGGAGTAAGCCAAAGTGCCAAGAAAAAACACGCAAGCACTGAGAGAACATGCAAATCGCACACAGGAAAACCAGACCCGGATTCGAACCCCCAACTACAAAACGACAAAGTGAATAGATTTTTATTATGTCAGTGACTAATATCCTGGACGTAATCCAACGAGAAAGAGGAATAGAGAGAGGGACAAACTGCGTAAGGGTCACCACTGTTTCATCTTTTTTGAAGTCTGCTATGTAAAATGTCAGACAAGTGACATTATTAAATAGCTGCGTGGGAACAGTTGGGGCATTGTGATCTTCCCGGTCACCATAACTGTCTTTTTATCCCCCAACAGTCTGAGCACATCTTGACCTTTTTAAAATGTGCACAAGTTAGGTTCATGACTCACACACATACACATGCACTCGCACTGGAAGTACTTACAGCAGCGGTACTTCAACGATCAGGTGCACTAGGTTGGATAAGAGCTCTTCGAGGAGGTCCTCATGGCTCGCTCCTAGCAGGGACGAAGAGAGATGTTAAAAGCCCTTTTTATGCTCTCTGTAAAGTCTGTAATTTTCAACCTTTGTTCTGTTTTTCTATTCTATACGAAGGCCACAGACACAGAATGGATGGACTAAGTTGACCTGGCAATTTTCCAGATTTCAAGGTAGTATCAGATGTAACAGAGGCAGATCAATGACTGTATGTAGAGTCCCTTTTAAACCGCCTGTAAAATAATTTCTTTCAATTTTTTTTGTGTCTTTTTTGCATTGACTTTTAAGGCAAAAGCAATCATTTTGATTGTTAATATAGAGTGGGGTTTGAATATGTAAGAAAAAGTAGTCAAAATATGAGTTAACATCACTTACTCAAAACATAGAAGAAACCGCAACAAAGCTACCCAACTTTCCCAGATTTCTTGAATGCAACATGTCACTTCATTATGTCAGATTGTTTCCCCTTTCCATGCACCCTCCAACAACAACTTCCTGTCCTAGACCACCTCCCGTGTGTATGTGGTGGGAGGAAGAGTTGGGAAACGTCGCTCACCGCTATAGGAGCCTGGCGCCCTCTCTTGGTAACTGAACTGCAAGTGCAGCTCCTGCTCGCTCATCTCTTGGATGAACACCTTGAGCAGGCAGCGGATCATGAAGAGAGCATTGTGGGCTTGCCAGATGAATAGCTGACTGTGGAGGAAGAGTAGAAATCACATCATAACACATTTTGGATGCTCATTAACTTGGATGACAGGTGAGCATGGGAAAGTGTTATTTTAAAACATTGGATAAGTGTTTATTTTCTTTTGAAAACAAAAAACAAACAATATTGAATCAATTTTTCCAAGTAATTAATATTCCAGTGTAGGAAAAGAGTTCCTTATAAATATCTATGGGAATTCAAGGAGTGAATTATTGATTGATTGAATTTTTATTAGTAGTAGTAGTATTAATTCAACCTCTGGTGTAATAACCTTATTTATTGATTGATTGAATTCTTTTTTATTTTATTATCTGTTCTCATTGCTGCTGGACATGTAAATTTCCCAGAGGGAGCAATCCCAAAGGGATCAATAAAGTCAAGTCTAAGTCTAAGTCTACTTAGAAATGTTTTTCCCCATCCAAAATAAAATATATATATATTGGCTAAAATATGCTATCAAAGGTTTTGTTTTTTGTTTTTTAATGTTTTTATGTTGGTGACAGTTAGACCCTGAAACAGAATACTTCTATTTACATTACTTCCTTTTCCTTTCCCTATTCAAATCTGAACAAATAGAAGACAACTGAAATAAAGAAAGTCTGGCCATACTTTAATCCAAATATAATAATTCTACCTGACATTGCTTTTCCCATAGAATTGATTACGCTGACCTTGCCAGTCCTTCTTTTGATTAACTCTGCCATCTTAGACACATTAACACGGAACACTGATGACGAACATCAAAAGCTTCCCACACTCACTCTTGGCATTCTGTGGAGATTTTCAGCTCTTTTGTCCGTCCCAGGAAGATTCTAACCAGCGCGCCAAGGTTCCCTGTTCTGGGATTGTTTTCAACTGAAAACAGGAGGGGGAAAAACATTACACATGTAATACAATTTTCCGTGTGCCTGACTGCAATATTGATCAATTTATCAATTAAGAAAGTTGCCGTACTGAGGAGCTTGGCCAGCGGTAAGACAGCCTCTTCCAGCAACTTCGAATCTCCACTGTTTGAAACAGAAAGAAAGAGGAAAAAAAAAAAAAAACAAAAAAAAAAAACCTCAGTCCTCATACATGTTTACAGTACTTCATTTGTTTACAGTACTTTATTTTTTGCTTAATGATCTTCACACTGCCATGACCCAATTGTGCTCCAATTAAGAGAGAGAGAGAAAAAAAAAAGTAAAATTGTAATTATGTCACTTTAACCATGCATCCTAACAATGCTATCTTTCACAAGAACTAAACACTAACTAGTCTATCACTTTATGCACAACCAGGATGAATAACCCTGATGAATCATTACTCAAGTAACGGCTTTGTAAACATCCTGGAGTAGTCTGGAGAATCCTGCATGGGACTTAACCGCTTCAGACACGTGACTAGACTTCTGTCGGGTACCTGCTGGTGGGACTGATGACAGTGAAGGAGATGAGCTGGTTCCAGAAGGGGTCGTTCTCTGATATGGACTCGGTGCCCACCAGAGCCTTAAGGCTGGGGTTGTTGGGCAGGTCACTGAGCTGGCTGGTGTTGGCTCCCATCTCCAGACTCAGTACTGCCTCAACACTTGTTTGTCGGGCATATGCCAACAACTGCGGATATTGAAACATGACCAAGGTGACTGGATATGTTTCAAATATTACAAAATCACTTTCCTGCTTGTCTTTATATAAGTTGCAAATGAGCTGCAGCCTAGATTAGCTGATTTTGGACAAATGAGGGTGAGGGCACCTTTAACTGGTCGCCAGCTAATTGCTATGTGCACAAATAAGCATTGATACTGTAGTCTTGTGTAAAACTAAAGTGACTTTTGGCGAGAGTAGCCAATAACGACCTGAATTGGTCATCAACCAATTTCAGGGCACAGATAAACAAGCTTCACAATCACACCTAGACAGACGTGCTGCCCTGTTAACCTAACATTATGAAAATAAGTCTAGGGAACCCGCTATTTGTATGTCGTTATATCACAGTTAAAACTGCACTGCTTAGAGTTTGACAATGACGTTATGGTACGGTCGTTGTGACTGGGAACAGGCAATACGGACACCGCCATGGGAGCGACCATTTAATTAAACACGTTTGAATAACTGAAGCAGGTTGAGGTTGTTGTTGCTATGACAGCTAACATTAGCCGCTTGTTCGCAATCAGCTGACCGCTTAGCTTACCTGTCACAAACGCTTCTCGTCGCTCCCTTGGCTCTCTTCACTAGTGGGAGAGCAAAGTAAACCCACCTAGTCCTACGTCAGTTAATGCTACTGACTATTATCTAGGTGGAAGGTGAAAATGTGCAGGCTTCAATCGCAGAGAAATTATAGAAATAGGGGGGAGAACTACTTTACACACTGCTTCGCCTCCATGTTTTCCACGTCGCGGACCCCGTGCGTGATGACGTCACGAAATGAGTTCACTTGCGTCGCACGTCATACACTAACAAAACGCCGCACACTGGCTAAATTTTGAAAAAATAATTATCGAGTTTATGTAAATTATTTTGTTTATGACGTCATGGCCTAGCTGGAATATCTGATTATTTGGTCATGTCATTTTGTTTGTTTAAAAAAAAAAAAAAAAAAAGTTTTTACGGCGGCAACGTAAAAGTCTTCTCGGCCATAAATATGTGAACGTGAACAACACAGAAACTAAAATTATAACTGAGCGTGCTGTGTTATGAGGCCGTTAGAGATAAATTTCAAGTTAGAGTACTGAAACATTCTCATACACATATATAGAATATTCTGAAATATGCGTTCAGTAGTGTGCATGTGAGCATTTTCACAGTATGAGCAAAAGAAAAAAAAAAAACGGTGTATGAGAGATTGAGTGCAATTCACACTCACACCTGTGGACAAATGAAAAATCTCAGAACTGTAAGGCAAGTCAAACGACCACCAAGCCTTATGCCGTCTTGTTCAAATTGTTTAGTCCTTTCATCCTTTATTTCCCCAACAATTAAATCTCAACTTTTATTATTATTATTATTAAAACAGTCCAAAATACTATTTATTTTTGGACAATTTGCTGCTTTCATTTAACAAGTCTCTCAAATAAATACACATTGAACAGCCTTTACATATACATAATTTATTTCCATCATAACGGTAACATCATGTTTCATTTGGATAAAAAAAAAAAAACTGAAATATTTAACAATATTGAGACAAGGTGAATAATATTCTACATGTCAACTGGAAAATTATAAACGCAGCATCTATAGAATATTTACAATTTTATCAATGTGCTGCACGACAACCACTCAGAATGATCAGTCTGTCTTCTTATCGCCCACAACAATAGATCCATTGGCAGTAACCTCTCCATTGTGGTTGAGCTGGAAAAAAAAAGAAAGAGAGAAGATTACCGGTAATTATTAATATTTTTTCGAACTATTTCATCACATTTTATGGCGTTATTCTTCATCTTACCTCCTTGGATGTTCCGTTGCACTTCTCACTGACGATGGTGTCACCTGTGCCGGACTCTTGCACTGCTTTTTTGGTCCAGAATTTATTGATGATGGGCGAGATGAAAGGGTAGAGAATGGGCTCCAGGAACCTCTTGTAGACCCACAACAGAACAGGGATGACAATGCAGGGGATGCAAACCATGGCTGTAGCAAAGTTACACCTGCAACAACGATGCACACATCGTTAAAATTCGCAGTGATGTTGCGGTGTAGTACAAGTGTAAACAGTAGCAAAGTCAGAAATCAATGTCCTGCCTCATTTAAGACAAACGTTTCTTCATCAAATGTATACATTTTAACTCACGTTATCAACATTGCCAACACGTTTACTTGACGTGTTGTTTATTTAGCGACTAAAGTAGGTTAACTGACTAGCTACGTGGCTAACACTGATAATTTGTCAGGCATTTTAGTAATATACGTTCGTTACATAGATAAATAGTAAAAGTAACCGCGTATTCGGGTAACAAGACTCACCTTTAGAAATTAAAAGCACAAACAGACTCTCGCTCGCAGGTTAGCTGTCATGTGAAAAGAATGCTCTGGAAGGCGTAAGGCAACACGCATGCGCAAAAGCTATTTCCGCTGCAAGGGAACTGGCGGAAGTTGTCGAAGAAGTAGGAGGCGGAAGTAGAGCCATCGCGGGCGCCTTTCTCAAAAAACGCAGTTCAATGGTTTTCTGAATTAGAACTACGTGAGTGACTTCTTCGCTGTTCTATTCTAATATTTAGAAAGTTAGAACTAACATGCAAGCCGTGCATAGTCCTAAAATGGCTAATGTCAGACTCACTAAGTGGACCGTGAAGTGAGCTGTAGTCATGTAACTATGGTAATCAGATTAAACATTTAAAAGCTACATTTGACTATCCGGAATTAACTATGTCGCGGTCAACAACGTCTTTCTAACTTCGTAGTTGGAAGAAGAAAAAAACAAGTACACAAAGACCGAAAACCTCAATTTAATTTTCATCCACAGAGGCAACACTTCAACACCAAGACACTGAACTACACTTGTCAATTAGTGTAGTGCACAGGTGTCTCAGCACGAAAATGCCGCTATCGATGCATTCACAGGACGATGATGAGCAATACGTACTGGTGGCCAGCTTGGACAATGCACGCAATCTGTCCAACATCCTGAAAGCCATCGCTTTCAAAGACCACGCCCTCTTCACCGCCACACCCAATGGCCTCAAAGTCACCGTAGAGGACTCCAAATGCCTTCAGGCCAACGCCTTCATCCAGGTTTGTTTGCTTGTTTAATTCTATGATCGTTATACTAATATGACTACTGTTGCTTTCATATTCCAGGCTGAAATCTTCCAGGAGTTTACTCTCAAGGAAGATTTGGTGGGATTGCAGATCAACCTCACAGTTCTGCTGGATTGTCTCAGTATTTTTGGAGGAAGCACAGTACCAGGCGGTGAGTTGGAAGTGGCAAATATGACTGAATACAACTCTTATCTACCTACTGTACCTATATAAACAGTATCTCTTATCGACTGTATCTGCCTCAGGCATGTCAACCGCCCTGCGACTGTGCTACAGAGGCTATGGTTACCCCCTGACCCTGTTTCTGGAGGAGGGCGGGGTGGTCACCGTGTGCAAGATCAACACGCAGGAGCCAGAGGAGCCCGTTGACTTTGAATTCTGCAGCAGCAACGTCACAAACAAGGTGACGGTCAAAACACGTCACGCTAATGGAACCTCTGTGATGGAAAAGTTGCAATCTCAATAGAAACCTGAATGACTTGTTACAGTGTAGCTGTAGCATAGTGATGAGTGATAGTGTCGCAGCTGCTCAGTACAATATTGGAGTGCACAGAAAATGATGGGAAAGTGTGACGATGAGTAGTAGAAACCAAAATGAATTATTTCTATAAGAAAAATGGTGTCTGTGTTTTGTTTTTTCTTTTTCCATCAAAGGTGATCCTGCTGTCCGAGAGTTTAAAAGAGGCTTTTTCTGAACTGGACATGACCAGCGAGGTGCTGCAGATCACCATGTCCCCTAAACAGCCTTACTTTCGGTAAGTACGCCGACTTTTTTTGCCCCTTTTCACTGAAGGTTTTTGTCATGACTTTACTTTTGATGCGTTCTCGCTCCAGGCTGTCGACATTCGGCAATGCTGGAAGCGCTCATTACGATTACCCCAAAGATTCTGACATGATGGAGCTTTTCCATTGCACCACTACGCAAACCAACAAGTGAGTGTGGATTATTTATTTTTTTTCTACCAAGTTGTTACAAGCCAAATTTTGAGGAACAAATAAACCAGCCTGAGATATGCCATCACTCCAGTGAAGTGGGGAAAAGGTACCGTCTGGGCAATGCTTGTTACCTCTTGGTGTTTTATATGTACAGCAGGCGACGTGTATAATTAATGTATCAGTAAACAAAAAAAAAAAAAAAAAAAAAAGAGCAAACATACTCTTACATTTCTAACAAATTACATTTTTTTGTTCAATAATTACTAGCACGTTTTCCCTCTTTGCTGAAAGTCTTCCAAGATAAACCAGCGCCACATATAATGATTTGAACTTTAAAAAAAATTATGTCACAACTTACATTTAACGCTCCGTCCACCCAGGTACAAAATGTCCCTTCTGAAGCCGTCCACCAAGGCGTTGGCGTTGTCCAGCAAAGTATCCGTGAGGACGGACAGCAGGGGCGTCCTGTCGTTGCAGTACCTGGTGCGCAACGACGACGGACAGATCTGCTTTGTGGATTACTACTGCTGTCCTGACGAGGAAGTGGATGACGAGGAGTGATTGTTTCCATAAAAAAATGTGGCAGGGCAGCTTTACAGGGATAGTTCAGATTTTTTGACATGAATCTCTATTTCATCCTCACCTCCAGTGTGTGCGATCATCACTGACTTACCACCGACAGCGTTCTGTGACACGAGTTCTGGTCCGGTTTTGCTCGAGAGGAAAGTAGTCCGGTAAGCTGGCTGTCAAGTAAATAAAGCGTTTTTCTTCTGAAAACAATTTGTGTTTGAAAAGAGTGATACATTTGCAAAACTCCCTCCTGAAAAAAAGTCAGACTCCATTACCGCCGGGCACTATTTTTCAGTTTGTTCGTATCACTGTGCATCGCCCCGCATACAGCTGATAGACGCGCACTAATCTACAAGTTGTCTTTTCGAAGGCGGAAGGCGCGACTATCAGCTGTATGCGGGGCGACGCACATTGATACGAACAAACAGAAAAATAGTGCCCGGCAGTAATGGAGTCTGACTTTTTTTCAGGAGGGAGTTTTGTGATGCCAATGTATCACTGTTTTGAACACAAATTGTTTTCAGAAGAAAAACGCTTTATTTACTTGACAGCCAGCTTGCAGGATTATTTTCCTCTCGAGCAAACCCGGACCAGAACTCGTGTCACAGAACACTGTCAGGGATAAGTCAGTGATGATCACACACCACTGGATCTGAGGATGAAATATTGATTCATGTTAAAAAATCCAAACTCTCTCTTTAAACAATTGGTTTGTACAGTTATGGACAAATGGGTTCAAATTAATTGAACTTGTTCATTCCAGCACTTTCATATTTTCTGCTTTCTTTGTGAATATATTTATACATAACAGGTAACAATTCTTCCAAGGATGTTTCCATTTAATTGTAATAAATCGATACATAAAAAAAATATATACTCACAGGATTACTGAAGTACAAGATGGCCACTATAGGGTGCAAGCTGCTGCATCTTTTCTGTATTATTGTGAATTATATATTTTTATGAAAATGTTTATAGTAAATCAAGGTTGACTTCAAGAATTGTTCCAAAGTAGCAACTTTAATATGTTGCATTCACACACAAACACAACTGAATGAAATGAATAAATGTATTTTCTATTCCTTCCTGGTCATTGCTCAGTCCTTCCAGTTACCTGCGTCCCATCTGCATCCTGTTCCTTTTGAACAGATTGCGCTTCTTCTTCTTCTCTTTGGGCTTGGGCGGCTCCGTCTCGATGGTCACGGGTTTCACCGGCACCGGCGTATCGAAGACAGAATCGGTCACATCGCTGATAATCTCTGGCTTGATTTGGGCCTTCTTGATTCTCTGTAACTCCTTCACCATCTGCCTCTCGCGCACGCGGGCCGCCGCCGCCTGACGGATCTCACGCCGGTGCTGTGTGGAGAAGATAGCATCATGTTAACTGTAGATCCCAACACAGTTGTGACTCCGAGGCCTAACGCTTTGCTAAATTAGGACTTTGGCCGCAATTTTTCTTGGTGAAATATCACGGAACTGTGCACCTCACTGGAACCCTTTTTTTTTTTTTTTTTAGCAGCAGTTAATTTTCTAAGTGAGACATTTTCTGAGAAGAGGATGGTGTCAGAGAGTGTTCAAGTGCTTTTGTCCACCACCAGGGGGAGGTGATTGCCAAGTACCACGTGAATCACGCCGTTAATGATTTTTATTTTATTTGTTTTTAAAGAGACCGGAGAGTACCAATACCAGTTATCGCCGATTCCAGCCACTGATAATATTGACAGTTGACACTATGATAAAGTGAATGTTACCATATTGGGCGACTTGAAGTGTGTGTTTTCATATAGCGTGGGCCCCCCGAAGCTCCCCTGAAACATCTTTATGAGGTTGAGGACGAAGCGAGGTCCAATTTCCACCAGAGCCGCATCCTCCTCGATGATCTGTAAATGAGCAATTTACAACGAAAAGTCACATTTGACAAGAGTTGTTTTTTTTTTGTATATGACAGGAAACAAATTACCTGGTAGTTCCTGAACCAAATCCTGTTGTCGACAATGGTGAAGGTGAAGACATGGTCCACAAAGGGTTGACTCTTGGGGTGATAACGAGGTGTGGAAAATGTCTAAAAAAAAAAAAAAAAGCCTCTTAATAATGACCATTTACTTTGACAACTCTTTCTCCAATTCATGCTAGAATGCATTCTCACAAAGTTCAACATTAACACATACAGACCACACAGGAGAGGACAAATCTATTTTGTGGCCATTTACAGCAGCATTGTATGTGGACACAATATTCAAAAATATAAGAATGCATTTGTAAAAATAAAAGCTGTCCGGTATTCTGCAGTCTCGGGTCACGATTACGAAATACTTTATATTATCATTAATATATTATTGCCCCCATGATTTCGCTAGTTGGTTGTAATGACATTTACAATTAATAGTCCCCAACATGTGTCAAGGGTAGACATCTTTACAACAGCACACTCTGCAGAAGAAGTGGCATCTGTAAAGTGTTTTTTTTTTTTTTTAAACAAAAGAATGCATTCAGTACAATAAAAGTCGATCCTGAGAGGTTGCACCAACCTGAATAAATAACTCCTTCAGCAAAGCATAGTGGGGCTCCTTGTCAAATGTCTGCAGGGGAAAACAAAAAGTTATGAAAATAAACCCTACCAATTATAGCCGCCATCTTGTTTTTTGCTTTACTCACGGGATCGAAGGACAAGAGCGGCCTGGATCCTTTCAGGCAATTTCCGGTCATCTTGAGTTCAGCCAGTGTATGAACTGTAAGGAGTTTACATTGTTGACATTGCACCTGGAGCTACTGTAAGACTTATATTCAAGTAGTAGATTGTTGGCCACTCACTATTCTGAACAAGGAATTTTGCAGAGGGTCCCTGGGGGCTATTTGATACCCTGGCGTGACAACAAAATGGTTAACCTTTAATGGAGTTTCTGGACCAAAGTAAGGTTTATATGCTCAAGCATAGAAGATGAGACTCTTACCACATGTAGAGATCTTGTTTCTTCTTGGCTTCAAAATAGAGGCACTTGTTGCAGTTTTTCATCTCGCACACCTACAAAGGAAAAAACATGTCTTATACATACATTTGTATCAATTCATCTATTTATTTTCTATAGCACGTCCTCATTAATCAAATATAAACAACACTCACCTCGTTAATAACAAATAGCTTGTCCTTTCTGTCCATTTTGGTATCTAGTAAGGATTAAAAAATGTTTTGAAATTATACAGATAATACGTTACAGTTTGTTAATATATAAAAAAAAAAAGCTTTATAAATCACAATTTTGATATAAACACATACCTCCTGAGCACATCGTTTCCAGTGCTTGCCTTTCAAAATAAACATGATTCTTTTCAAAACAATATTTTAGTATCAACTACGCGACACTGACCTGCTTTCGAATGTGGCATTATGCTTCTGAGATCTTGCATCAAATGCCTCGTTCTGTAGTTTATGCCTCTCGAGGAGAAGATGAGAACCCTTTCCTTGTTGGTCCATTTGCCCTGTAAACAGTCGAAACCAAAAAACATCAATCAAAACACGAAAACGCAAGTCTTCCCTAAAGATACAGTCAACTTATATTTTGATTTAGTTAGCTCCTTGCTAGCAAGTTAGCACCCTCCGCGACTTATAACAAGCTCAGACACGGACCTTAGAAACCGGCGGTGGAATGGTGAATTCATCTTTCTTCTCCTGTTGGTTGTCAACGGCGGGTTCGCCTACATCTGCGACAAATTTTACTTTCTTTGCTTTTTTCCCACCGAGTAACCGTCCCCCACGCTTTCGCTTGAGAGTCGACATGTTTCTTTGGACAACTCTCGCGTGTGTAGACGAGAACGCGATCCATGTTCCAGGGCTACGAGAGCGACGGTGCCCCAAATGGCGTGGAGGTGCAACTGGACTTTTTTTTTTTTTTTTAACGAGTTACCGTTATAAAATTCTCTTAAAAGCTATCAAATACATTTAGAATAATTATGTATCTACATGGATGATTGGCATGTTTGAGGCAGAACTGTTTGTGAAGCGTCATAGAGATTTGACAATTCAGAATTACGCCAGAGGGGGCAGCAACGAGTTTTCATCGTGTGTACAGGCCAGACACGAGAGCGAGCAAGCGAGCGAGAAAGAGAGAAAGTCTCGCGTGAGTTAGCGGCACGAATGAAAGACCTATCACTTGCATTCGCACTAAAATCTGCATATTTTGAGTGATTTGGTGGAAAACTTGACAAGTGGTACAACATACGGACTTTTTTGATTATGTAACTCGCAAAAAAAAAATCAATATTTATTCCAAAAGTTGGGGTTATTAAGACGTTAACCAACATACGGACCGGTATTTAGCATGCTGCTCTTAGCTAAATGCTAACGAAGGTACAACGTGAACGAGAGTCTAAATTTCGTGTTTTATTATAAGAACAACAATGAAGTGCCATTACGAAGTCCTGGGAGTCAAACGGGACGCGGACGACGACGATTTGAAGAAAGCCTATCGTAAATTAGCCCTAAAATGGCATCCTGGTCAGTGGCAGTCGCCTCCCAAACACTTCCATTCTTACGTTATATAGTCCTAATTATTGTTATCAAACAATTCCAGATAAGAACTTGGATAAAGCCGAGGAAGCAGCCGAGCAGTTCAAGCTGATTCAGGCAGCCTATGATGTCCTGAGTGACCCACAGGAGAGAGCATGGTAACTACTGCATCGTTTACTAATTGTAATCATGGTACAGTAGAAACAAGTAAAATATATGGCATATATTTGTGTGAAAAACATCTATTCAAAAATGATGTGCAATATGGTGGGATAGGCTCCAGCACCCCCACGAGCCTTGTGAGGAATAAGTAGTTTGGAAGATTGATGGATGTTTAACATAAAAATGATTCTATTAAAAAACAAAACAAAAAAAGAAACTCAATGTGTTCCATAGTCCACTTGGTCTGTGTTACAGTCCACATAATTTTCTTTCAAGGAGACATGGGTCTGGGTTCTTATGTGAATGTCACATCGCTGCTGTTTGTTAGGTATGACAATCACAGGGAGGCACTGCTGAAAGGCGGCCTGAGCGGCGACTACGAGGACGACAGCATCGACCTGCTTCGGTTCTTTACTGTCACCTGTTACTCGGGCTACGGGGATGATGACAAGGTTGGTGCTGCTAAACGGGAAAAACAACTGGATTCTTGAAAACATGACGGCTGATAAAGTGTGTTTCTTTCCCCTTCCCATTAGGGCTTCTACGCAGTCTACAGGAATCTCTTTGAGTCTATCTTTAAGGAGGAGATGGAGCAGGGTAAAGTGGAAGATGACGATGATGAGGAGTTTCCACCCTTTGGGGATTCTAACAGCGATTACGATACAGTAAGTACAGGTACCTAATGAAGTGTATGCAATTAGAGGTCTGGTGAGATGCGTTATGTTAGGCAATGAGCATGTATTGTAGTTTTTGATGATGCAGTTTCGTGCGAAACTATATGGAAAGTGATCTTCACTTTGTCTGGCATCTAAATGGACATGTTTCATGTATAGGTAGAAAATTAAATTAAATTAAAATTAAATTAAAGTTAGTTTTTTTACAGGCAGTGTAATAGTTTTTTTTTTTTTTTTTTAATTGTTTTATTTGAGTGGGGAGATACAAATTGGACAAGTGCTATAGAAAACACATGAATGGAAGATGAGAAATGCATAACTACAATATTTTTCTTGTCTTTATTTTTATTTAAATGTTGGCATTATTTTTCTGATAAAAAATAAGAAAATATCTGCCGTTTTGGTCCAAAAGAATTCTGCTGATGTACTTACAAATTTTGAGATCTTTTTATTCTTTTTTTTTGTGGAAAAAAAGTTAGATATAGCTGCAAAAAAAAAAAAAAAGGGGGGGGGGGACAATTAATTTCCAAATACGATGATTTAAAAATAATTACATGTTTGTTGTATTTTTCATCTCAAAAACCTAGAAAAGTAATAAAAAAAGGAAAAGATTTCAATATATAAATAATAATAATAACATTAAAACAACTCTCTAGTTATACTAACTTTAATTTAAAATTGAAGATTTTTTTCATTTTCCTTTCATCTGAATTTTTTAAATTATTACTTTTTTTTAGCTACATTTTGTCATAAATGTTTATTTAATCCAGATTTTCCTGTTTTTATGATAAAAATTGTGAAAGAAATACCCTCACTTGCAAACAAATATCTATACTTGGTGATTAATTTTCTTTTTATTTGACATATGTCGCAAATATCTATGGTTTCATTTGTACTTTGCATTGTATTGATGTGTGTATTTATTCAATTGTCTATAATTCCTGATGACGTGTAAATTCCCACGTCGCAGGTGGTCCACATCTTCTACGGCTACTGGCAGAGTTTCTGCACGCGTAAGAACTTTGCGTGGAAGGAGGAGTACGACACGCGGCAGGCATCCAACCGCTGGGAGAAGCGTGCCATGGAGAAGGAGAACAAGAAGACCCGGGACAAGGCACGCAAGGAGCGCAACGAGCTGGTGCGGCAGCTGGTGGCCTTCATGCGCAAGCGCGACCGCCGCGTTCAGGCGCACCGCAAGGAGGTGGAGGAGCGCAATGCGGAGAAGAGCAAGAAGGCACAGGAGCTCAGACGCAAGCAGCAACTCAGTCAGGCCAAGTAAATATTACTTATTACGGCACGGTTGGGTTGCAATTAGTGCGTATGCCTCATAGACGAGACGTCTGTTGAGCAGTTCACGTCGACTAGTAACAAGGACAAGCATTGTAAAGAAAACGGATGGATACATAATTAGCCTTCATGTGACGTGTGTTCCAAGGCTGGCGGAGGAGTACAAGGAGCAGAGCTGGGCGGCCATGTCGGAGCTCGAGAAAGAGCTGCAGCAAATGGAGGCTCAGTACGGGGAGGAGTTTGGAGACGCATCCGAAAGTGAAGACGACGAGCTGGGAACACAGAAGGCTGTCGAGGAAGCATTAGGTTTGTTGAGATAAACGTGCATTCAGGGGATCCTCGGTCCCAGCAGACTGCGAGGTTTCCAGTGTCCAAACTACTTTAGGGTGGGGCGTAAGAATAGGTCATCCTGCGGCTCCTGCGCCAAACTTCCTGGTTTACTCGGTTTTATATTCATGTCTTAGAAGTGCTTTTCGTACAAATATATCCGATAATTCTAACTTTACTACTGTGCTAGCGTAGATTAGTCAAACACTACGGCATGTTTCAATTTACGTACAAATTTAGGTTGCTGGTGTCATCAGAACGGTTTGCTGTGATGAACAGCGGACCCCTGTATTTGCATTTATTTATTTATTTTCAGTAACTCTTGGATTCACTTCTTCACAGGTTTTTGTGAGTCGGGGAGAAACTAACCTCTGTTACTCTATGAAAAATAAAATCATCTTTTTTTGTGCTCAGCCCAAAACACTATTTCAAAGATTTTCACTATTCGTGGCAGGGCTTGGTCCTTAACACTGTATTCATTAATATTTGTGATTACGCACCTCATTGAACAGGTCCAGGTGGCGACCAGCTTGATGCAGACGACAGCAACTTGGATTATTATGATGATATGTACTGCCCGGCTTGTGACAAATCCTTCAAATCGGACAAAGCGTGAGTCTTTTATTTTTTATTTTTTTCCCCCCCATAGAATGTGTTATATTCCTCTTTAAATAACATTTCATAATTTGTTACAACTACACGTGTAACAAAAACAAAATCAACTACTGTACAATGTATGTAGTAAAACTAACAATGTTTGAAAAGGCAAAAAAATAAGTACTTTTTTTTAAAATCTAGAATATGTTGTTAGCTTAAATTGGTGATCTAATTGCAAAGCCAAAATGAAGTAAAAATCATACAACCCTTGAGAAAAGAGTAAAAATGTAGCACAAACATTAACCATGATGTTAGTAGCTAAATGCTATTTACGTATGTTAGCAGCAATCTGGTAAATTTATTGTAAGTCGACATTTAGTTAATGATATTGCTAATGTTTTTTTTCTTTACTGAGAAGTCTGACTCCTTCCTATGGGGCTTAAAAGTTCCAATTCCTGTTCTGTGATTACTAGCTGAAAAGAACGCTTTAGCTGTCCCCTGAAGTTCTCACTTATGCCAGCAGGGGTGCCTATTGCGCCACACATATAAAAAGAGCAACTCGATGCTTACAGTGAAAATCGCATTCTATTCATACGTGTACTGCAATGTCTTACCCTTAAAAGTATGAGCAACCATGAGAAGTCCAGAAAGCACAAAGAGATGGTCACATTGCTACGGCAACAACTTCATCGCGATGATTCACTCGTTCTGACCCTGAACCAACCAGAGGACGCTGAGCAAGAAAACAAACACATAGAAGACCAAGAAGAAGAGGAGGGGGAAGAAGGGGAAGAGGAAAATCAACCAAGACAGAAGTGGGTCCTTGTGAGAAACATGAGCACCACACTTGCTTGTTTGTTTTTACATTTTAAGAATGTTGTCCTGTTCCAAAACCTTCAGACTGTCCAAGAAGCAGAAGAAGAAGAAAAGACAGCAGAAAGCAGCCAATGTGAGTTCCCCCAAAACCTAGAACATTTTTTTTGACATTCTTTTTCATTTTGCGTATTTCAAACCATTGTAATGTTGAATGAAAATAGGGCCAATTTGATAGACGGTAGAATTGCTGTTCCGCATTCGCATTGACATGAGCCACCAAATCAACTCGAATGGGTTATTGAATCTACTTTTGCTGAAAAACAGCACAGTCCAAGAAATGAAAAATCCACTTCAATCAAAATGGTAAATGGAGTGCACTTATATAGCAATTTATCTTGATCATACATTCACAAAGCAATTTTTATTTATCTCATTCAAACATAACAGAGTGTAGCCTACACCGGCGCATAAACCAACGAAATAACCTGAAAAAAATATTGTTGTCAATGAAATAAATACAAAATACATTTTACATTGATCAAACTATCTAAAACTAACTACAATTACAGAGAAAATGTCTTTAGTTTTGGTCTTTGTCAGGTTTTACCTTACATGAGACTTCAGGGTTCATTTGAAATATTTTGCATTGCTGTATGTTGGTACAGAAGAAAGTAAGTGAAGCAGTCATTTGAGAATTGTAGTTTGCCTTTTTTAATCTTGCATCTGACAAATCCTCTACTTATTTAAAAATAGAACTAATAATAAAAAAAAGCATTACAAAATAAAATAAAACCTAATAAAAATTAACAACCCTGCTCCAAACACTTATGAAAAAAATGTCATGCAAAATTAACCATGCCTCTTAACACACAGAGTTTAGTTTAAAATAACTTACTTGAACCTGCAGGATCCAGTGTTGCACCCTGGCCACCGGTGAACATCTTACACAGCTACTAGCCTCGTCCTAGCTAACATTAAGCTAGTTAGTCTCTCAGGTCCGCCGTCCAAGTTTGCAAATTCCCTTTCGTTTGTTGCTAGAACACATTAGCCAGCCAAATATCCCTATCACTACTTCCGGGCATCCATTCGAATGAATGCACCTTTCACGCCTATGGAAGATGACAATTTGTTGTTGTTAGGACAAATAAGTGAGGATATCTGAAGGGTACATCATCGTTGTGCGGTTCCTACTTCCTATCTAATGCAGAGCACTCTAACGGAGGAGCAAGAAGAATTGGAGGAACAGACGTCAACCCCACCCGATAAGGCGTTTTCGGAACATGACACTGGAAATCTCCCTGAAGAGGTTTTGGGACATGTTCCCGAGGAGTCGTCAAACCCTGAGGAAGCCGAGGAGCAGGACTATCTTCCTCCCGAAGAACCTAAGAGGTGAGTGTTTTTGTTTGCTCCTTTCCGCCTTTGCATAACGAGTTCCGATTTGAACCATTTTTTTCCATGTTGGCCAGCTCCGAGAAGACCAAAACAAAAAAGGCAGGTGGAAAAGACAAACCAAAGAATGTCAAGATACATACGGGAGGAGAGCAGCTTCCTGAGGTTGGTACAGAAATGTAGTTTCACTCCAGTCCTGTAGGTGGTAGTGATGCAGTTATATGTCGCATGTGAAGTTCAGCTGCCTCTGGGATTCCCCCCCCCCCCCTCTCAGAAGCCGGTGAAACTGCGCTGCTTGACATGTAATGGCGAGTTCCTCACCAGGAACAAGCTGTTCGACCACCTCAAGTCCAGCGGCCACGCCTCTGTGCTCTCCTCCAATCCCGCGTCGTCGGCCTCCAACAGCCGGAGCAAGAAAGACAAACGAAAGAACAGATGACACGACTTTCGGTGGACTCAAAGTGAACTGGACTGGGCTAAGTGAGGCAAGGAAGCCTTCCCAGGATTTGCCGGGATGAACTTTAGTTTTGTGCCAAGTAGCCATTTGCTTGACAACTTTGGTGGACATCTAAGCACAGCATGCCATGCATGACAGTTCACTTCTTTTTGTCATCTCTAACTGACTGTCAAAAATAAATACAAATAAAGTAATTTACATTATTATTATTTTTTTTTACAAATTAGTCATAAAAATGTGTACAAAATAATTCTAAAGAAAATATGAATACACAAAATAATTTTTAGATAATATAAAATGAAAATCTATAGGATTAAAAAGGTTTATAATTCAACAAACAAATGACAAAATACAATTAAATATATAATGTTCTATAATATACATTAAAATAATACTTCAATAAATTATGTATAATACAATTAAATAAAAAATGGCATACAAAATGAAATTCAATGATTGTAAAACAATCCCCAAATTCTCATCAATAAGTAAACTATACAAAGTAATGTAAAATAAATGATCAAATATAAAACAAACACAAAACATTTCACAGATATAATGTAGAAAAATACCTTAATCACAAAATTATTACAGTATTTTATATTTATTTAAAGTACCATAAAAAAGTAAAAGTTTTGGTGTAACTACCTTCATTTTGGGGGGGGGTGAGTACGAAACCATAGTATTGACAACTGCACAGACAAGTTGCCTTTATAAAATCTTTAAATACACAAATTTGTGTTGTTCGGTTCAACTACCTTCAATAACAGAAGTTTTGGGAATGTGTCAGCTAGTTCCCAGAGAGAAATTCATCCCAGATTCAAATCCAGAACCTCTCAACTGCAAGGCACATTTCAACTACACGTGTTGTACCAGTTTTCCATTAAGATGGTTTTCTTGTGTCCTGCATCTTACATTCCATACGACATGTGCTTGCTACATGTGCTTCGTGCGCCTGTTTCCAGGTAACAAAAGGCACTTATCGGCAATTGAAAAAGTCCACGTGCTCGGCTGCCATTAAAAGCAGTTTGAGTGAAGCGGATTTCCAGAAATAGCCTTTAATAATAAGAATTAAAAAAAAGTCTTTAAAGCCTATTTACTTGGGTCTTTTGGCCTTTTTTTTTTTTTTAATTATTACTTTTTGAGTCGTGTTTGTGTGTTCAACACGGTGAGCTGCTTATTAGCCTCCTTTTTCAACTCTGCCAAACACTTTGCTTCTGTGAGATGGAATCCCAAGTGTTTGTTATACAAGGTACTTTGAACGCCCGCCTGGGAACAAACCATTTACACCATTTTCAAGTTTAAAAAATAAAAAAAAAATGTAACCATTTTTACAGAAATGCTGAGGTGTCAAAACACAAAAGTATGCTAATAATTTTCCAAAACTAGCCATAAAAATGATAGTAACCAAAAATACAGAGCAATCGTAATATCAACCGGATTCCTACATAAAGCATATTGAAATATATATATAGCTTAATATTGAAATATTAAATAATCCAGTGTGACAGATGAAACAGCAAAAACATGAAGTGTCCTCTTTTTTATTTATTTATATATTTATTGCATTTAAATTTAACTATAAATTAGAATTACATCATGTGCACATATTTGGCAAGATTTCTAGTGAGGTAGGCTTCATCTTTTGTAATAGCTAATGACTTTTATTGTCCTAACAATTGCAGTTTATAAAATTGTAGTCATGGTTATGCAAAAACAGATCGGGTATGAAAGTGACATAAGAATATAAGAAAGTCGACAATGTCCATTGCCCTTTATCCTTGGCTGGGCTCATCTTCTCTCCATGAAGCGCTGGATGGACTTGTTAAAAACAGACAGGAAGAAAGCTGCATCCGCCATCGTGATGCACATTGGCGGTTTGATGCGGAAGGTCTGAGGTAGGCAAAAATGACACACAGACACCACCGAGGCATGACACCGTGCCGCGTTACTACGACTTTCTCTCACTTTGCGGCTCATTTTGAAGCGTATTTTCAATTAGCCATTCTCAATGATGGGCATAAAAGACTTAACTGGCCAATTGAACTCTGATGTTGACCAAAACAGCAGCACAGAAACAGTCTTTAGAGTGTAGTTTGCATGTTACTACTACTAAGCAGGATATTTGACAGCAGTTTGGCCCACAAAGCATTCACATTATCAATAAATCTGTAATAGTTTTTCCCTGAAATTGGTTAATTAAAATGATCGATTTTTAGATACAAAATGATAATAATAAAAAATTATTGTATTTAATTGCTGCGATTGGGTGGCAACCATTGGGTGTACCCCGCCTACTGCCTGAAACCAGCTGGGATAGGCTCCAGCACCCCCGCGACCCTTGTGAGGAATAAGCGGTCAAGAAGATGGATGGATGGATGATTTTTTTACATAATTTTATCCATTTATTTTAATTTAATTATTCATTGACTAAGTTAAAAAAAAAAAAAAATATGGAATTGTATGTCTAGATTTACACAACTTGTATTTACCTTTTTTAAAATTAAATAATGAATGAGTCAAAATTGAATTTATTAGAAATAAAATTAGAAATGATCAATACTAATTATTTGATTATGGAAATAATTTATACATTAATTACAATCAGATTTTTTTTTTTAATTCTTCAAAACAGATTATTTTATTAATAAAATACTTTTTGCAAACATATTTAGCAACTCCCGGTATTTATTTATTTGATTAAATAATTATTAAATACAGTACAATAAAATACACATTTTAACTTACCTTTTTTTTTTTAAATAACATTTTCTATGAATAACGTGGCCCAAACAACTGTACTGTAATCAAAAGTCAAATGCAACATGCGAGCAGTTACAGTACCTGTCCGTAAAGTCCCCCCTTCCCGACGAGAACGCCCATGTCCTTGATGTCCTCAAAGATGGCGGCTATGTCCTGAGGGGGCAGCGGCGCTCTGCTGGCCTGAGGACACAACACAAGCGACTGAACATTACACAGGAGAGCAAGACTTATGATAATTTCCTTGAAATATTCTTTCTCTTTACAATAGACATTCCCCACTTCAAAAACACCACCAACCTACTATATATACGTTAAATGTCCTTAGCGAACCAAAGAAATACAAAATGCGTCTAAAAAGAAAAATAAACAAAAAGTTTGTCAAACCAAATATCTTGTGTACATCGCCGTACAGAATGTCCCTTCATGCACGTGCAGTCCAAGAATAATTACAAAGAAACCTTTTCGCGTGGGTTTTGTTGTAAACACGCTTGGTGGTAGCCATGGTGACACGTGATGTACAATAGGTATACCCTCTTAAAATAACTGCTTCTGCAGTTGCACTTAATGGAGGAAAACAGGCGGAATAATGTGCAGTAGGGTGGTTTTGTTTTTTTTGTTTTTTTCCCGGAATACTTTCAATTTAAATAACTTTGCCATACTAATTGCAAAAACGCAGCAAAGTATCATCCTCAACAATATTGCCGGATCATCTCACACTTTGTGCCAGTATCAGTGTGAAAATGAAGGATTTAAAGATGCATACAGTAGATGCTGCAGAGCCTCTTTTACGGCTCTGACACCACTTCAAAAGGGAGAGAAGCGTGCAAGCGAAAACCACATTGCTGTTACCTTGTCCCGAACCATTTCCACGCCGATCTGCAGGCCTTTGCCACGGACATCTCCGATAATGTCGTACTTGTCTCTCAATTTAGCGAGTTCCGTCATGATGTAGGTGCCCACCTCCAGACTGTTCTTCTGCGTTCCTTCTTCTTTGATAGTCTGACGAGTGAATGCTACATGTTAGGTGTTACATACATAATTTTTTAAATCTAATTGCATAATTATAAAAGACAGTGGAAAAATAATATTGTTGCCCGTCCCTGCTTCCTAAAATTAGACTTTACCATGAAATATATCCTTTAGAAGTATTGTATCTTTTACATATTTCTGTTACTACTTATGACAACTAATCTTTAACTAAAATGTATTTAAAAAAAAAAAAAAAAAAAAAATCTAAATTTTGTCATGCAAAATTTTGAATATTCCACGGGAAGGTGCAACATTCAGATCCTCTGCACACCAGGTGAAGGCCAAAAGTAAGTTCACTCATTTATTTATTATATGATATTTATACTGTATAACTATCACTATGTGTTTTGTATATATTTATTCATTTATTCATTTATGTATGTATTTATTTGTGTTTGTTAAATCATTGTAATGTTAGTGTCTAAATGCTATTAGCATAAATGCTATGTGGCTATATTTCATGTATTTGTTAACAATATGCTAACAAGTCAGTCCTATTACTCAAATAAGGAGTCAGCACAATAAAAAAAAATAAAAATAAAAATGAAGTTGCCTGAAATGGACCAACATACATTTTGAGTAGTTCAATATATGTATTATCTGATTTGGAATTTGAGTTTGTGAGCTAAAACAAGAAAACAGTGGCGATTCAGTGAAATGGCTATTTTACTGTTCCCAGCCCCAATACATTTCACATGCCTTGAGTTACGAGGGAATAGAAGATGGAATTCTTACGTCAATGACGGATGAGGCGATGGAACAAGCCACTGGGTTTCCTCCAAAGGTGGTGAAATGAAGGCCCTGTGCGAACGTGTTTGCGATCTCTGCAAGTGAATCCAAATGACAGCAGTTACACAAGGCAACAATCATTGACTAGAGAACGTCATTTCTGTTGGAATTTGGTGTAAAATAAAAGCTTAAGAGCTGACGATTGAACCGAAATGCTGTAGAAGTTAGCGACATTTAGAACAAAAAAGCCTGCATTTGTGCTTATGTGCCATACGTTGATAAAATGCTAACATGCTAACATAGCAAGATAGCAATGCAGTCACAAAACACATTGGTTTGGGTTTTGGCTTGTATTCAGGGTGCAATTTCTAGTAAGAAGTGGTCAAATGCTAACGTGCTGCTAGCTAGCAGTGGGTACGCTAACATGTAGCAAAATAGCAGCCTAACATAAACTGTATTGTACTGTGACTGTACATAAAGTGCTATAGTATCCATAATCAGCTGGATATTTTTAAGTTGAAATGGTTTGAATAGGTTGATAATCCATTACAATTGTAAAAATGACTCTATTAATAATGCAATTTTTGCCTTGGAAAATGTAGAATACATCTAGTCGAGGCATGGTGTACTTCTTGTTGAAATCAGCAGCAAAAGTCTTAATTTTTAACTTCCTGGGCATCGTCCAAGTCCATCTCACCCCGTGTTGTAACCACCGCTCCCATCGGGAACCCGTTCCCGATGCCCTTGGCCATTGTCACTATATCAGGAAGGACGTCATGACCTTGGAATCCCCAGAAGTGGCTCCCTGTTCGGCCAAATCCCGTCTGTACCTACAAACACATTATCGGTACATTTTATCTCAATAAACGCCCGTGCGGTGAAAATTGCCCGTACTCGTACGACCATAGGATTGAGACTCCTTTGTTGGGCATGATTTAGTGGAATTTTCCTTATCTTTCCAGGTAAGTAATCAGGAACGGATTAGTCACTGTAAATGTTTACTGGCCCCATGTTTCACTCCAGTCGATCGGCAACAACACTCTCGGTCATGGATGGATGTGGCCCGGCAAGTTTTAAAAATAAACATGTTTACTGCCGATTAACAATTTTAAGTTGTTTACACCCAGACCATGTTCATGCAGGTGAGTGAACCCAATTAATTTGGTGATTTTGAATGACATGGAGGACAAGCATATGATAGTATAACATTAAAACGTGCACAAAATGAGTTCTTACACATAATGTTGGTGATACAAAAAAAAAAGACATGCACATGTTTTGTCCTTATTTAAAATAGCATTTTTGTCATACATCAAAATCTCCTAAGTTGAGGTTAAAAAGTATATTTAAACCTCGTCAGCTATGCAGAGGCCGCCTCTCTCTCTCACACGTTTGTACGCCTCCTTCAGGAAGTTTTTAGGGTACTGCACCGCTCCACCAACACCCTGCAAAAATAAACATCAGTCAGCGCTTTAGTTAATTCATGCGTTCGATCAGTATTAAGTCTTTAACTGATCATTTCTTTTGTATTGTGTTTCTGTTTTGACTTCTTGAAGCTGAGTTTTCATGTCTGGGTTCAAGCACATTTTAGATAAGATATCTAAATAAAACAGTGTCTATTTCTACCCTTTTCTATTTATGATAAACAGTATACAGTGCAGTTTATGGTGTAAAATGGTAAAAAATAAATAAACAAATAAATACTTGGAAAAAGTTTTTTTTTTTAGAATTGGAACGGGTTAAAATTATTTACCTGAATTATAATGGGAAAAATTGTTTCGGATTTCGAACAAATTGCTTTTAGAACAGCCTTCTGGAACGGATTATGTTCGAAAACCGAGGTTTGACTGTAGCTGTTTTGTTTTTGTTTTTTTGTTGTTTTGTTTTTCCTGTTCCTGTAGTTTAAATGAAAAAAAAATAGAATCAAAATGTGCCATGATTTTTAAAAAAAATTATATTAAAATGATCAAGTATTACATGCATTTCAATGTTACAAGATATATTTTTTCTAATTTAAAAAAAGAGGTATCACACCAATACTAATAACTTTTTGCACGAGCATGTTATTAGTAACACCAAGCTAAGATCCTTTTTCCTTTAAATATCTTTAACTGTTTTGCATATGTCCACCTTACAGCGTATCACATTGATTTATAGCATAGTGACGCTATTTTATGAAAAACACTTACGTATATTTATTTATTTATTTATTTTTACATTTTTATGATTTTTGGATGAAACAACGCAGACATCACGAAAATGTAAAAAACAAAAAATTGACATCTGTGTTTTTCACAGGACAGCAATGATAGTATAGTTTTATAAACACAAGGTCAAGTGTCCTCTCTCTCTTTCTTTCTTTTATCTTATGTATGTTATGTGGCCCTGCTGGGGAAAAGTTGTGATGTGACCCAGTAAAAGAATAACAGAATCCAAGTAATTAATTTCATCTCAGATTTTGCATCATGAAGCTTTAAAATGAATCACAAAATGGCTTTCTTGTGTGTTTTTAGGGCAACACCTGAATAGGCTCAGCGAAGAAAGCAGCGATTCGACTCGGGACGCTGGTGAGAAACGTATCTTCGAGTTGTTCAATGTAGCGTTCATTTGCCATGCAGTAACCTGTGGAATACAACCAAGACTTACAAGTATATGATTCGACTCTTTCTGAAAATGGGGTAAATGATTGACAGTAGGAGACCTTGAGCGTCAGTTGCAGTGATAAAAATGAATGGAGCACACGACTCAAAATTGAGCTTAAAATGTTTTTCAGGATCAGGATACATGCTTGATTTAAAGGAATACTGTATCTTGCTCATTTAAGCTTCAATTTCTATAGCGTGAGTGTCATGTCTACCTTGGGCACAGTTACATTCTCTGGTTGTCTGCACAGGAGAATCCCTGCAGTGGCTTCCCCCCCAGGGACCTCCGAACACATCAGGACACATGGTCTGTTTGGTTTTTAGGGCAGAAAGCAAATCAGCAGGGTCCACAACGTGCATTGTATGCATTCACATGTAAGTCAAGGCTGCACAAAGAGGGAAAAGCTAACAAGGCAACGTGTGCCTTAACACATTTTTTAACGTGTTATAGCCATTCGTTAAACACAAATGCTAAGAATATGTTAGTATAAATCATAGAGTCACAACAAAAAAAAGTGATACGAATGGAGACATAATTTTACAAGAATAGAATTGAAATGTGAATTAAGTCCTAACTAGTACAAAAACATCTGGCAATCATCAAACTTTTTTTCTCATAACCTTATGACTTTATTCACTAATCGATCCACCTATCATTACAATTTTTTATTTATTTATTTATTTATTTATTTTTGGGGGGGGGTGTTGTAAATTTGTTCTCATATCCTTTCAAATCAACTCTCTTCAATTTGTATTTTATTTTATTTTAGAAATGTATTCTTTTTTTTAAACCTTGTGAATTTACAGTCATAATCTTAAGAATTAACTCTTGTAATCGTTCAACATTATTTTCGTACGGTTTAGGACTTTATTCTCGCAACGTTACAAATTTATTCTTGTAACTGATAATTTTTTACAAATATATTGTCATAAATGTATTACTTTATTCATTCTTTTTTTTTTAACCATATTGGCTTTATTTTGTTTTAAAAAAGTATTTTCTTAACAGTACAACTTTTTCCACGTAACATGACAACTCTACTCTTTTAACAGTGTAACTTTATATTGTTGTATTTCTAACATCACAAATATTTTTTTTAGTAAATATGGCATATTATTCTTGAGATATTGTGACTTTTTTTTTTTTAAATATGACCACATTCTAATGAAATTCAATTAATTCTGTAATCTTGCATTTCTTCTTCTAAAATAAGAAATTTTTGTCATAAAAAAAAAATTTCTAAAAAAAAAAATAAACAAAAAAAACATGACTCTTTGTTCTAAAAAAAAATATGGCTATATTTCAGAATATTGTGACTTTTTTCTTGTAATATTGCAATTTTATTTATTTTCTCAATTCTGAGTCTTTTCATAAACATAAAATTTGGTTTATTTTTCTCCTTTTGAATGTGGCCCTAATACTCCCTCATACGTGTCAAAAAGTCACGCAAAAAAAACCACACACACATTGTGACGTTGAAAGGAAGTTAATCGTACGTACGTTTGTACAGCCTAAGCCAATGGCGATCGGGTACTTGTAAGCCATTTGTGAAGTCAGACCCATGGTCTGTGGGCTACCTCCATGGTATGACCCTCTGCAAGAGAAAATTCAACTCAGAATTCACGACAAAGTTATGTGCACCTTAAATGCTATGTCCCTAAAAGGAATCATTATCATTATCCATGAAAACATACATTAATAATCCAAGGAAAATGAAAAGTCATGCGTGAATGATTGTTACCGACCATTTCATTCGGTTCATATGTACATTCTGATAACAATAAGATCTAATAAGAGGGCAAATACCTGAAAGTGATGATGTCAAAGTTGCCAGTGTACAGTCGGGCCATACACATGGCTAGCTCGTTGGCCTCTGAGCCGCTATTGGTCAGATAGATGACCTGGATGGGGAAACACAGGTCATCACATCCGCCAAAATAAAGGCAGATCTAATTGTCGTTAGCTAGTAAGTTATAGTAGTTAGTTGGTTTGTTAGTGTGAATGTCTCAAAACAATAATAGTAAAAATAGGCTACTACTTTATTTTGCAACATTGGGAATTTTTACATTTACACAACACTCTTGTACCATTGTCCCTTCTTGTAACATCAGGACTTTTTCCACGCAACATTACGACTATGTTCTCAGAGTCTTACGTTGTTATTTTCGTAACATTATGACTTTTATCTCTTGCAATATTATAACCTTCTTAGACTCATATTAGCACCTAAATGTAGTGATGGGAAAATGAAGCTTCATGAAGCACTTGCAATATTTTTTTTACTCCTCTAGATGGTGCTCTTTGGTTTGAGAATAAAGGCTATTGCACACTGCATTTTGAAACCAAAGTGTGCCTCGATGACTAAAAAAATATCACACGTGTTTCATGAAGCTTCATTTCCATCACTACCTAAATTGATGTGACATTAATAATGTGTATTTTCATTGTTAAAATCTGCTTACATAAATGCAAGTTGCCATGATTTAGATGGGCATGTTTATTTTTAGTCACCCTTAGTTGGAGGTCTACTCAACTGAAAGCAATTCTAGTTGATTCTACAATCCTTAAAAAAAAACAAAAAAAAAGTCTTCGTAGTACCTTGAGGGGATCAGGCAATTTGGACGCTAGTTTTTCACAGTATTCGTGAATAGAAGGATAAACGTAGATGTTGGTGGTGTGTACCAGCTTCCTCAGCTGCTGCTCTGCGGCCGCCGTCACTTTTCTGCGCAGGCGAGTCGGTTTAAGACACAACGAGCGTGCGGAGAGAATAGAATGTCATCTTACGGGTGGCAGTGGCCCACGCTGACGGTGGCCACGCCGGCAAAGAGATCCAGATAGCGCCTCCCGTCCACGTCCCACAGCCACTGCATGTGACCCTGATGGATGTAAACCGGTTTCTTATAGTAGGTCACCTTCATGGTCATGGGATGGCAGTTTGTGCGGCGGATTTCCATCATTCGCTCTTTGGACATCCCCTGAACGGACAAGAAACATCGCATATCGTATATTTCCATATATAAGCAACTATAAGCAACAGCTTTCTAATTTATTTCTTGAAAGAAAGGCGGAGAGATTATACAGGCTGACTGTTTTGTGCTTGTTGCCACCTTGTGTTTCTGTGGTGTGAAGCTGCAGGGAGGCATCTCCAACAGGTCTGCAGGAGCGGTTTTCAAGGTCGATTTCTGACACAATGGCCCTGCAGACGAATGGAGGTCAATGACATTGCTCATTTAAAATACACTGGACCAAAAATTATTTATTTATTTTTTTTCTTACATGTCAAGTTTGACTTCTTCCTACTCCTTTTTGGACTAGTAGCTTATGTTTTCACTTGGAATATTATGGATTTTGGTGCCCAGCAATTGGCTGGCAACCAGTTCAGTGTGTACCCCGCCTACTGCCCAAAGCCAGCTGGGATAGGCTCCAACACCCCCGTGACACCCGTGAGGGAAAAAACGGTTTAGAAAATGGATGGATGGATTATGGATTTTACTTGATCATGTTACTGATTTTTATTTTTATTTTTTAGTTGTTTTTAAATGACTAGTTTATCCTCCTACCAGCAATTCAAATTTGTCCTCTGTAGTGGACCTTTTTAAATCTGAATATCTCACACCAAGCGCATACGATTGAATTAACTTTTGTGCTCTATAGAGGACATTCAGAGCTTTCCAATGATACCAAATGTGTAGGGGCGGGGCTTTGCTACCTTTGATTGCATCATAAAAGAAAATGGCTTCCCTCAGTGCAAGCACTTTTAGGGAAGAGGAAAAGTAAGTGTATAAAACTTGTTATTGAATAGATTTAGGCTTTACATGTTGTTAGCATGTTTTCTATAAGACTCTTAAGAACACATTACAGTATTGATTGAATTATTTTAACTGTATTTGAGCCTAGCATTTACGTTTTAAAAAATGTCCTCTGTAGTGGACACAACATTGCTTAAAAATAAAAACTTTTTTTTTTTTTTTTTTTTTTTTTCTTTTGCAGTATTCCAGTTACTTCACAAAGATAGGGGAATATAAAAATAAACATGATTGTACAATTATTTTTTTTTCATGTTCAAAATAATTTAAAAAAATGATTTAGGGTAATTTTGGGATGCTGAATCCGAATCTGAGTTCAGATTTACATCACATTATTTTGGATTTTATCTGTATGTACCATGAATTACACAAAACTTGCTCAATCTCTCACAAGTTTGACACCATTAAACATGCACAAAAGCAGCTTCAAAGCAGTTTTTAAACCAGGTTATCAAAATGTAAACAAGGCAAGGTCATATGCTTTATGGTGCCAAACAAGTGTGCAAGACTGCGGCTTTTGTTATATGCTTGATACGAGAACTAGTCACCAAATTAAAATAACGGTTACCACACAAATAAGTAACGTTTGTTCCAGTGAGCCTGCAATTTAAGGAGCTTCTTCTCAGAACTAGGAAGTAGGATGAGCATTAATTAAAGTGCACTACTTGCACAGCCACTCGAGTGTGGTCGATGGTAACTGGATTACTGCTGGAGTTTGATGAGATGCAGTTCACAAGAGATCAGAAAGAAAAAATATGACGTCTTAACATGATTGCTACTTTGTGCCAAGAATTTCTTAGGATTTTTAGCCTCCTGATTACCAGGAAAAAAATATTGTTCAATCATGTTTATTTTGATATTCCTCAATCTTTGTGGAGTAACTGGAATACTGCAAAATACATTTTTGAAATAATCTATAATATATCTTCATTTATTTATTTATTTATTTATTTATTTATTTATTTATTTATTTATAAGTTATGATGTGTCTACTACAGAGGACATTTTTTAAAACTTAAATGCTTGGCTCAAATACAGTTAAAATACTTCAAATAATACTTTAATGTGTTCTTAAGAGTCTTATAGAAAACAACATTTAAAGCCTAAATTTGTTCAATAAAAAGTTTCCCTCAAAAGTGCTTGCACTGAGAGAAGCCCCACCCATACACATTTGGTATCATTGGAAACCTCTGGATGTCCTCTATAGAGCACAAAATGGGTTAATTCAATCGTATGCACTGGGTGGGAGATATTCAGGTTTAAAAAGGTCCATTACAGAGGACAAATTTGAATTGCTGGTAGTCAACACTGTAAATCATTTTGAAGTAACAGTGTAACCTTCTTATGTGTTGTTTGCATGTTTGACAAGGCTAATGGGAAAAAATAGCTTTTCAGTGGTGTCTTACCGGTGATGAGCATAATGCTCCAGATTGGACTTTTTCAATACTGTAATTTTCACTTATGATCGTTTGACAACCCGCACCATAATTAATTAAATTTTTTGGAAAAAAACAAAACAAAACAAACAAAAAAAAACATACACGTTTTTGTGTTTAAAGTCAACCTTTTGGAAATGTCATGTGTTAATTATAAGGTCATAATTTTGGTATGTTTAAATTGGCAATTGGGGGGCTTTGTTTAAAAACAAAAAACATTAACACTGTCTTCTCTGTCTGACTACCATATCTACCTGTCTAGTCTACTGTAGTTAGCTAGCTAGCTGTCTAACCACTCGTCCACTGTGCTGCAGCTGGTTTGCAGTATCCACAACTTTGCTGAATTTAATGCACATATCAATTTGACACACTTTTCAAAAGACAGGATTCCAGTTTGAACCAAGCAAAGTTTCAACATTTGAAATACAAAGTTGTTTAAAAACAAACAAACAAACCAACAAACACACAAACAAACAAACAAACAAACATTTAAAACAAGCAAAATGCACAAATTTACGTTTTTTAGTTTTCTGCCAATATGACCAACAGTATGCAAAGGTTAACCTGTTCAGTTACAGAGTAGCATAGTTAGCTGAGAACTGGTTTAATGCTTTATATATTCAAATTAAGACAGCATTAGCATTCTCCCATGTTGTTGTTTTTTTTTTTTTCTTTTTAGTGCAGTAGTGGGGAGAAGCAACAAGTACGACTTTGTTACTGTCCAGTACGTATGCATAAGACGGTTTTTCACGAACTTCACTTGACGATTTATACGGTTGCCATGGTAACTCACCTCCTGCTGTTTGGAATTTAACCAGGGCGCTCAATGGCGCGGAGCGACGTGAAGCTACCTTGTGCATCTTTTTACGTCTTCTTTAAGAGCAACACGTTTTTGCTGAATGTCACATGAATCTGTCACTTCACTTCTCCTGTATTGAACCCTTCAAGAGTACAAGTTAATGAAGTTCTTTTTAGGGGGCGTGGTGTTGGTGTTGGTAGGTGGACGCTGAACAGCACGCGGCCATTGACCCGAGGCGAGCACTACGCCTCGACCAATCAGGTTCCATTACGTCATCAGGCACAAACGCTGCATTCCCTGGAAAGTGGGAAGTATTAAATACAAATTAATATCTTCCAATGAATTGTTTTGTGTTCTAGTTTAGCAACATTGCAACACATATTACTTCAAGAAAAACTTCCTTTCTAATATTCTTTATTTATATAAATAAAGGAATACCTTATCCTCTCGGCGTTTTCATTCGTTTCAGGGAGATAGTGGTTTATCTCACCACACAGTAATTACAAATCAGTCAATAATTACAATAAGTCAGGATGTGCTGCATGAAGTTGTGTGGAACAACAAAATGTAAGTAGGCTATCAAAGCAGATAAATATGTATGCATGACTTCGAGGTGGCGTTATAGCGCACTTTTACTGGCCGTAGATCGTAAAATTCAGATTTCCTACTTTCATGGAATGCAGCAAAACTCCACACATTTCAGAGAACGGTTATTAATTACTCCCCCCCCCCCCCCCCCACTCACTCGCTCACACAAATTCGCAGAAGCGAACACACGCCAACCGGCACCGAAGGCAAGTGACGGTTCCACCCAGCGCCCCCGGTTATTTAAAGTTTCTATAACGATTCATGAAAGTTATGATCACGTTCATTGCTATGATGTAAGACTGGTTTCATCATATTTGTTTTATTTTGTACTCTGTACGACTTTGTTATTGACATAAAATACATTAGAAAATACAACATTTTTAAGAAGACAAGAAAATACAACATTTTTATTCAATCTTTTAACATGTATTTATTTGAAAACATTTGTGGAAAATATTTATTGATGGTCTATCTGCATATTTTCAAGATTTTTTTTATTGATGCTGTATCAACCTGCTTGTCGTATTCTTTACAATAAGGACATGTAAAACCAACAAAACGTTACTTGTTGTGTATATTTATTATTATTAGAGTAAATCCTCCAAAAATAGAGTGTGTTCCTTTTCGAATTCACATACAGTACAGTCACCACTCTAGACAACAAAAACAATCAGGCGAAACAATGCTACCACTTTGTTCCAAGCCGCAAACATCCACATAGAAATCACTTCATTAAAGAAGTAGTACGTTTCTGTACAAAAATAGTATATCAATGAAAAAACACAACACATCCACTTTTCTTTGGACACATAATTTCACATACAGGGAGTTTACGAAGGTGCTGCATTCCTACTGTCGCGAGGTAAAACAAATTTGTGCACTTAATTGTCCTATCGTTATGGTTTTTTTTGTTTTTTTTGTTTTTTTACATGAATGGATTCTCATTTACATTTTTAAAATCAGATGAATTACATCTTAGAATTTTGATCAATCACAATTAATCACTAAATTATAGAAGGCTTTTTATCAATCTTTTTTTGCCCGTCAAATTTGAAAAGCACCTATTATGTTTTTTTTTTTTTTTTTTTACATTTAATGTTATCAGGACATCTTCAACATTTTTTTATTCATTGCACACGCTCATCATCCTCTTTTTCTAATCAGTTAATTAAAATGAAGAAAGAAAAAAAACTGACCCCAGTAGTTTGACATGAACAAATATTCTGAATGACACGCGTGAACATTTATTTTATGCTTCAGTTGAACGCATGTAGTTAGGTTTATTGCTCAAATACAACCTGTGCTACCTTTAATGTAGCCACCTGCTGTCAAGCTAAAGGATCATCTGTGGTCAAAATTAATAGTGTGATTAATTTGCATTAATACACATTTTATACAATTTTTTTGTGATTAATCAATGAGTTAACATTTATTAGTAAAAAGGCAATTTTACTTGTAGAAATGTGTTTTCTTGTAAAATAATTTTTTTTTTGTGCATGAAAAAGTCTGTTCAAGTTCATGGAAAAACTGAGTTCAGAACATTCAATCCCATCCCGCTGAAGATGACAAAGGCTGCTCATTACGTCATTTGGAAAACGGCAGCTGTGTCGACGTAACCGCTCATCGGCGTGGTGGAGTGCGCACAGGTGGCGTTCTTGTGGCTCGCATCACGTGCCCCGCCCTCGTCCACCGTTCCCTCCGACAATTTCTGGAGCAGCAGCAGTGTGTCGTCGCTGCCCACCCGCTTCACCTGGCTGTAGTCCCGCTCGTGGAAGGTGGGCGGCGGGGGGCAGCCCTCCCTGCCGCCGCACGGCCGGAGGATGACCACGTCGTCCTCCGCCACCGTCTGCACGCCCACGTACTCGACGGACCAGCGAGCGGGCGACTGTTTGTGACCGGAGGCGGCGATGTTGACGTCGCTGCGGGCTTTGATTTGCCCGTCGGAGGGCCGCAGAAGATGAGGGAGCACGGAAGGCCACGTCCTACCTCTCGCGTCTACTCGAGCATCCTCCCAGTCGTCCTGCTCGGCCCTCTCCCCCGTGCGGTCTTCGCGCTCTTTGGCCCGGCCGCACTTCTCCATCAGCAGGGTGCGACTGTCGCAGCTACCTCGGCCCGAGTCGCTGTCGGACGTCGAAGTCTCCGACTTGAAGCCGCCGCTATCGAGGTCCTTGCTCGCCTCCCGCTCTTCCGGGACGTACACTTCCACGTACTCCACCAGCAGGTCGTCGATGTTGGAGGACGACGACATCGGGGGGAATTCAGACATCACCAGCGCGCTGAAGATGTCCTCAGACTTGCCTCTCTGGACGGGAAGAACCATTTCTCATTTATGCAAAAGATGGCGAGTGGTACTTGAATGACACGCTGTCAAAGTATAGTTCAGTTGGATTTAACTTTTGAGTACTTAACCATAATTAGTGTTGGATTAAAAGTGTATATAAGTTATCATTGCTAAAATGCTTCAAACTCATGTAAACTTTAAATGAAATTAAATGACTGCGCGGCTGTGTTTATAATGAGTCACACTGTCACAATGCAGACACAAATAAGATCTTAACTCTTTATTCGCATAACATCGAGAGGCGTAGAACAAACTTGACTAGACGAGAAACAACGAGAACGTATCAAGAATCATGGGATGCTAAGCTAACTTGGGCCGTGGAGTTGCACAGAGGAACAGAGGTAATAATCCGACAAAACACACAAATCAGGGGCACACATTAAATGTTGTTAAAAAAAAATGGTTGCGTTATAGGACATCCCTTGTTATAACACCATGAAAATTATGCTTTTCCTTAGCCCATCTTTGGTATTTCCCATTAAGTGTTAGCATTAAGCTAGTAGATTAAGCTATGGAAAAGCTATGTAACTTTTTTTTATATATGTTGCTGTTCTTTTCTCAGAATTAAAGGACAAATCAAAACCGTAAATTTGTTCTAAATAAACGGCAGAGGTGCTTAATGGTAGGATGAGGTGGTCGGACCCAGCAATTTTCTATCTTCCATCAAAAAGTCTTTCACAGCCATAACAGCGGTGCCCTTTAACACTGTGGGCAGAAGGCAATTTTCCAGCTTCATTCCATGCTGACATGGAATGGGGGAAAAAAATATTTTACATCATTTTGCCCCCCCCAACGCCGTGGGGGTCTGAGGGGTGGGAATCGACCCAAGTCATACCAGACGCTGGTGTCATCTAACTCTGAAGCACTATTGTAGATTTTGTAGGATCACAACATCTAATATATATGTTGAAAGAAATAAGCGGCTATTACCTTTAGAAGCTGCTGATCAAATCCTTTTATTTTCGGACCAGGGACCGGTGGCAGGAGGCAGTGTTTCAAGCTTCTCGGATGAAAATAATCAGAGAAACAACAGAATTACAACAAAAGATCTTAACCAAAGGCTGCAATAAATGTGAGACAACACGCTTCACTCTGTTGTCAACACTTCTTTCTTTTCTTTTACCTGTGACTATTCAAGTGCAGCAGCCATGTGATGATGAGGAAGATGAAGGCACACACAGCGGTGATGACGATCCACGCTGACTTTTCCCGATGGAAATCTGGACGGATATTTCAAAACAAAACATCACAAATATACAAATGCCTCTTACTCAATTGTTCTCTTGGAGTCAACACTATATTATCCATAAACCTTTATGATTGCTATAATGTGTATTTGTTTGTGTGATGTCTTACAGTCGGGAAAGCGGATCTGAGACGTAGCGCTCCATTCGCTCCAAAAGCCGTGGTCGGGTTTGCAGCGCACCTGAACGAGGTACAAGCCGCCGGAACGCAGACTGAAAATGTTGAAGAGCTTCTGCTGGCCAGCCACGTGAGTCTGAACACACGCAACAACAGCTTTTGAAAACGCATTCAAATGGAACTGAACACACAATGGAGTGCAGATGGACCTCTGCAAAGACTTAAGAAGAACTATTAAGAAAATTTAGTTCATAATGTACTGTAGGATAGCTTTGATAGTCACTTCCTGGTTCACAATGGATGACGTAATGACGCAGAAACTATTCAGTTTTATTATTTCTATCCATTTATCACCTCCAAAACCTTTTTCTATCCGAATCCATATCCAATAAATATCCATCCATGTCAATACAAATGATAACAGAGGGGGGGGGGGGGGGACTAGTTTGCAGATTCTCAGTGTAGTACCACGTTGTGCCACAAACATGTTCAGCAGCACCAAGCTCTACTGGATACATAAATAAGGTCATTAAGAGCAAGAAAATGGGGCAGAGAAGTTCACCAATAGGCGTAGGATAATATTAGATTTTGACAGTAGGATAACCATGAACAAAAATATTGCTGTATCACAGAATTAAAATTAGAGCTCTAAAATGAGCTTTTGGGGAAAATATTTGTTTTTCTGTTTTTCCCCCACATCCAACCCAATCTATTTTCTTTTTAACACAAATATTGAATATTTAGAACGTTAGAAAGGTGTACCATGATCATGTTAAGTTTAAATAAATAAATAAGTCTTAATTTCTGTTTTACTTCTTAGTAAGTCTTTGTGTCCCATTCATGGTGAGCTATTTTTAGAGCAGATACATGGGCTACTCATATTGTCCTTAGGGCTGATTAGTACCCGCTGGCAATTTTTTGTGTGTTTTTTTGTGTTTTTTTGTGTAGGACAATGCACATTATTTAAAGCATAAAGGCATCCGTGTTTGCAGTGTCTCTTTCACCTTGCTCCCTCCCTCACTCCTTCTCTGAGCATAACTGCTCTCCGAGAAGGAGAAAAAGACTGGAGGCGATGAGCTTCAAGGAGGAAGCTGTTTACTCAACTATACAAGCAGTCAATCATATTAGTGGAAATTAGTTTTGTCATTTTTGTGTAACCCTGCTGACGCCAAAATCAAAACAATATCTCCCACATTTGTACCACTACGGCGGCAAAGATCTGAGATAAAAGCGCATTCGACACAAAGCAGGGATTTTATAGAGTGTCCTAAACCGAGGGAGCAGCTGGCACTCGGACTCAGGCCTGTGAGCTCAAGTTTCACCCATTGGCCGCTGCCTTGGAGACTTCCGTTGGAAACGGGTTACTCCACGTCGACGAAGGCCACAGGTAGCAAAAAGCGAGGACAAAAAGTTACCTGGACGTACCTCCCACTCGTTTTCCCCCTCCGACCGGATGCGAAGCTCATAGATGAGTGTGATCCAGCCGGAGCGAGTGTCGGCCTTGCGGGGCGGCGCCCACGTCACTCGCAGGAAGGGCCAGCCTTTGTCCTCCATGACGCTCAGTGACACGTTCTCAGGAGGGTTGGGCTGGACTGCAAAGGAAGACAACGTCAAAATATGGATCATATTTAACAGGCCCACTTTTTTTCAGACCGATACCAGGCCAAATACTCGATTCTTGAGTAGTCACCGATACCAATAGCAAGTACCGATACTACTGGTACTTTTGATCCATAAAATTTACCAAATTAATTAATTAATTAAAGTAATAACAGAAATTTTTTTGAAAAATAATCTAATTACGATTTTTCCCCCCACCGCAATATTGCGATTGTGATTTATTATGCGATTATTTTTTTCAAGGCCCCTTTTCAAGAACACAAGCGATACATTAATCTGTACTGTATTACCAAAAAATATCATTATTTATTATACGGAAGCCTATTGGTGCCACACCAAGGAAAAAAAACAAAAAAACAAGAACCATGTAACATTTCAACATGATAATTTTCACGTTTTTACATGATAAATATTATGCTAAAACATGAAACTTATGTAAAAATGTGAAAACTATGTAAAAACGTGAAAATTAACACGTAAAAACATGAAATGATCTACATTAGTTTCATGTTTTAGCATAATATATCTCATATTAAAACGTGAAATGATCATGTTAAAACATGAAACTTAACACGTAAAAACGTGAAAATTCAAATTTTAACATTTTTACATGATAAGTTTCATGTTTTAGTATATTTATCATGTTAAAACGTGAAATGATCATGTTAAAACATGAAACTTATGTAAAAACATGAAAATGATCATGTTAAAACGTGACACATGGCTCTTGTTTTTGTTTTTCCTGTTGTGGCAGAAATGAAATACGCTTCCGTACAAAAGGACCATGATTTAATATGAAAGGCGCAACAATGTTTTTGCATTAAGATGCCAAAAGATGGCGCCAAAGTAATTTCTTTTGTATTGCTTTGGCCTGTGCATAATATTTTGCTGGCAGTCCAAACTATAACGCATCTGTTTTTCTTAAAATGGTGGACACATTTGTAACTTAGAGATTCCATGAAGAAAACAACAAGACATTTTACTAGCAAGACAAGACGCCGCATATGATCAAAAGCAGCCCCAAGGACAAGATGGCCGCACGCACGTACAAACCCTCACCGATATAGACCACGTCGACATCCACGGGGTCGGAGAAGTTGCTGCCCAGTCGGTTGGTGGCCACCACGGTGATGTTGTAGTTGACCCAGATTGACGTGTTGTTCTTGTTGAAGAAGCACGAGTTCTCCCCTCCCGTGAAGTAGTCGGGGCACTCGTACACCAAGTCGGAGCTGGAGGCAGGAGTAGGTGCGAGTGAGGTAGAACCATTACTGAGCTTGGAACGTAAATGGTTAGTAATTACTGATTGTGGGGGGCTTGTTTGTGTTATGAAAATGGACAAATAAGCACAGCGCAGAGTAGCTGAAGGAATATGGATGTGCAAATTGCCAAAGGCATTATAAAGCACTAAGTGGTTGGTAAAGCTCTAAAGAAGAATCCATTTAGCACAGAATAAGAGCAGCACAAATGAAAGAATGACTGAATGTTCCTCCATAATTACCTTCAGGCATAAGGGAGACTTCACGTTAAATTAAAATAGCTAGTTAAGCCCAAACAGAAAATCCTGCCTTTCATTCGCCTTTCATACAGAACCCAGCGAAGGCAGGATATTGCCGTAATTTTGCGTGCTTTCAACCAGCTACAAACCTTGCTATTAGGCAGATGTCGGTTCCCACGTGTGGTGTGATGTGGAAAATATTTGGGAGCGACAACTGCTTGTCATACATAATATTACGATTATGACAAAAAGCTCTATTATGAGAAAAAAATGGTAATATTTCCAGTAGAGCTGTCAAAATTAATTGATTAATTAACAAGTCATCAATTATGAAATTAATCGACAACTAATTTAATAACGAGTAATTGTTTGGAGCCATTTTTAAATTTAAAATTGACCAAATCAACGGTAATTGTTCACTGATTACTGTAGTCCTTCATGAAAGAAGACTGATAATCTTTTGATCATCCATCCATCCATTTTCTTGACCGCTTACTCCTCACAAGGGTCGCGGGGGGTGCTGGAGCCTATCTCAGCTGGCTCTGGTTGCCAGCCAATCGCAGGATAATCTTTTGTGTTTAATCAAATAAGACATTTGCAAATATCTGCTTTTATTTTGGGAAAAAAATGACTGAACTGGTAACATAGCACAACATCAATTTTCCTTTAAAAAAAAAAAAAAAAATCACTATATGAATACAACGCACGAAATAAATACCAATCACCGGTTAATAAACAGTAATCAGAAAAAAAAAAGTGTTTGTAATACACTTTAATACAAAATTAAAATCGCTTGAATATTCGAAAGATTAATCAATTCTAAAAAAAAACAAAAAAAACTAGATAGTGACACCACTAATGAAAAAGATAAATGTGTCACTTTTGTGATAAAATTAGCAATAGACCGGATCTGCAATTTTGTATTTTGGAGCATATTGAGCACTTGTCTTTTAAAAAATTGATGGCGGACAAGAAATCAAATTAAAACTGTGTTATTTTGGCGCTGTATTACAGCAGGGAACTTCCTACACGTTTTGTTTTTGTTTGATCTTCAAACAAAGATAAGCGAAAGATGAATATTTGAGTTATATTCATATTTTGGAAAACTTTATTTACTGTAGAAAACTTTAGGGAGCTATTTATTTGTTACATTTTTTTATTTAACTTTCAAAGACAGATTTGCTGTTGTGCCTGGGAGCTTCCAGTTATTTTTGTGGTTTAATTTTTTAAATAAAATAATAATGTAAAGTAGTAGAAGTAACTTATACAACTTCTTAACAAAAAAAGGTCGTCACAAGAATTTATTTATTTTTTGCTTATTATGTGAAAATAGTCCAATGACAACAATATTAGTCATAAACTTTGCAACTTGAAATTTCAATGAGAAAAAAACAATTTCTTGAGAACAAATTCAATTTTGCGACAAGTTTCAATATTCAAGAAAAACAACTTCATATCATAATTGCAATTTAAACTTGTAATAATACCAGAAAAAAAAAAAAAAAGTTTTTAAAACAGAAATTTGTGAATACTCTCCGTGTCATCTTGATCCTCTTCCGGCTGTCTGCAAGCTACCAAGTAAATGCCAGCAGCAGCAACGCCATACTTTCCCCTAGGGGTGTTAAAAAAAAATCGATTCGGCGATATATCGCGATACTACATCGCGCGATTCTCGAATCGATTCAATAATCGGCAGAATCGATTTTTTATTTTTTATTTTTTATTTTATTTTTATTTTTTTTTTAGGATTCACACCTTGAGCATGGAAGAATGTTATATGAACGGAACATTAAGCCTTAATATTTTATTTTAATGCTGTTCAAACATGAAACAGATTACAACCTCTATAAGACTGAAATTTCAGATAAATAAATAATACATTTTCATATCAATCTTACACTCTACAAGCTTACTGATTAGTATTTTCTAAATTTGAATGAAAAAAAATCGCAACAATCGACTTATAAATTCGTATCGGGATTAATCGGTATCGAATCGAATCGTGACCTGTGAATCGGGATACGAATCGAATCGTCGGGTACTAGGCAATTTACACCCCTACTTTCCCCATTTACTTCACGCTCTAAGCTGGGCAAAGCACGATGAAATAGAAGACGTGAAAAAAAAGGAAAGTCCTGACCTTTCCTTGACGTAGTAGAGCGCGTAGGTGGTAGGCAGTCCTCCGTCGGAACCAGGCTGCCACCAGCAGGTGAAGGTCTCTTTTTCAGGAGAGCGACAGCTGGTTAGTGTGGGCTTCCCTGGCGGGCTGAGACCTGAGAGACAGACAGGGAGGAAGCTTTGGATCAGCGGGACCAAGTTTTTGCTCTTTTTTTTTTACCGCTTGTCTTTGTTGTGTCCTCTATAGATGCTACAGTATATTGTCTGCCGTGTCACTGATATTTTAAATTGCTGACCTGAGGATTTAGAAGGCTTTTCGTCAGCTAAAACTAGCGGCCGCTTTTTCAGAAGGACGTTCGTAGCACTTGTGTACTTATTATATTTAAGGGTAGACATGCAAAGTAACAAAGTGTAGGAATAATTGATGAAGAACTGCTTCTGCTTGCAATGAGGAATGCTTTGCACTCACATTCACATAGCCTAGCTATTTGAATATGACTCAAAATCTGAAGAACCACAACATCTAACGCAGCAGAATGGTTCGAGCCAGTCTGCTAAGGTCACCTGTTTTCTGTTAAGAAATGCAAACTTGACCACACGTACTCAGCAATCTTCCACTCACATGCACAACACATAGACAAACAAGTACACTGTGTTCCAACTATGGCTTGCATTTGCATTTTTTAGGGTTGGAACACCCATGTAACTAGGGGCGTGGAAAACCAAATAAATAGAGAGGGTGAGGAGAGGAATCTTCAGAGAGTGCAGGAGTGAATTGAATCAGTCAGTTCCTCTCCTCTCTCCTCTCGAGCCCTGAACTGAGTGTCTTCTCTCCTTTTTGTGTCGTGTTTAATAGATGTCAAACAGGTAACCCTGACACCAAGTCACCTGTCTAACTCGGTTAAGTCGACAGGCAAACAGACGACACCATAAAAAATGTCTGCAGAATTAACAGTGAATTTCTGTAAAATTGTGACATAAAAAACATGTAAATACAAAAACAATGAAGCAGTGTGTAATTTACATTAATATGTTGTAAGACTCAAGTGGAAGCAGGAATCTGATTGGCTGTAGACTCAAGAGGGCATACCTTTAGCGTGTGGTGTGACAACTAGCATCAGCAACCAGGTTAACTCCAGGACGTTCCTCATCACGGCACCACACACCCGTCGGGGCTGCAGGATAGATAGAAAACATGAGTTTTTTTCTTTAGCAGTAGCTTGCAGTCGACAAACAGGTAGTAATGCACATTACTGCCACCTAGTGCCCACTTGTCTGTAATGCAATGGGCTGTTTTCTGTTTTACAGTGAATCCCTGCAGATTCACATCATATTTGATTTTGGGTTTGTCCTATTATCTGTTATTCACTGAAAAGTTTACCTCTTCAACATTTTTGCGCTCAGACGAAAGCAGTAGAAGTTTTGATCCTCTGGTGTCAAAGATCTATGCTGAATTTGAAATTTGAAAGTGAGGTGAGGAGCTTAATTTAGACAAAAGTTGTGCTTTGCCACATATACAGGTAATTATAAACGTTTAATGTCACTCAAACTCAATATATATCCGTCTGAGGAAGGACACTTTTATTCTCATTCTCCCAAATAAACAGAGCGGATTAATCAAAGTATCCATAATATATTATATACTGTATTTCCCTCTTTGTGAGGGTTTACGCGAAGGATTAAACATGAAAATAAATACAATCCTCTCCATGTCTGTCTACCTCTACCAGCTGGCACATGTGGCAGAAGCGATTGCATAACTGGACAGCGGCTAGCTCTTAGCTTTGCTAGTACACAGCGTGACCCTTTTCATTACTGAATCCGCCTAGGACGGCTGACCCCTAAGCTATCTCGCTAACTAGAAGAAGCACATCTGGCGGCATGCAGATGTTTGGTGAAGCGGGTTCGTAATCACAACGTTACCCTGCTCGCCACATGCTACCATGCCAGTTAGTCCACCTAGAGTGCCATTTCTTTAACGCTCTCCTTGGTGGAGCCTTGATAACGTCACCATGATCTGCTAATTGGCATTAAGGTCACGCCGCTGGATTAGCTTCCTGCTGCATATAGCGGTGCTTACGTAACTGGAAGGCCGGCATCCAATAAGCTGCTAAGAAGACAGCAGCGCGCCGCCACGAAGCAGCGTCAACTGTGAAGACCTTCAATGTGCGGCGTGTTAAACGTAACATACGTAACACCGCTACCAAAGTGGCCTAATTTTCACTCTGATGCATGTCCGCCATCCAACTTGACCTCATCCCTAATTTACCGCTAAATCTAAATTTGTTAGACATACAAGCCGGAAACTCACCCACCCCTGTCTAAATCTCCTTTCAAAGACATAAACAAAACTTTTTCCCAAAGTATGAACTAGTTCATTTTTGGACCAATGAACTTAGAAAATCAGAATTCAAATTCAGAAATTTAATTCTGATCTATCAACTGAACTTGTTCATTTTAAAGGCACGGTCTTCCGTTTTCAATCAGGAAATGCACTATATAAATACAGGATTTTTACCCATAAACTCAATCTACACCTCTGGGCTTCTGTTAATGTGTGGTGGTGATTTTTCATAAATCGGGGGTGGGGGGGGTTTGTCACAGATGGGGCCGGGCGAATTTATCGGCACTTCGGAATTTAGCGTCACTTCCGCGGCAACTTGACAGCACGCACGGATTTTTTTTTTTCCACTCACTCACTCACTCACTCACTCACTCACTCACTCACTCACTCACTCACTCACTCACTCAACTGAAAATGACGTCGCAGTTGTTCAGAGCTCAGGTAACGACCAATCATGGCTCACCTGTTTTCTGTGGTGAGCTGATTGGTTGTTACCGAGCCCAGCAACCGTGATGTCATTTTCACTTGACAGCATGTGGCAAAATGGCAGCACCCTGTAATGTATAAAAAGGGGTGGATTTTGTCTTTTAATTCATATTCCACAAACAAAATAATAATTAAAATGCCATGCTTAGACTAGTGAGGGTGCATAGAATATATTATTGTAAAAGAACATTTTTGGGTTGACCTCCCCATTTTTTTTTTTTTTTTAAAGTGTAACTAATAAGGGAAACATAATACCCTTTTTTTCCCCTCACATTTCACATTTTTCTACAACAAATAAGGCTGTCACTATTGCTTTTAATATATTAATTAGTTCAAATAAATAATTAAGGTGCATGTTCTTATTGCCCTTTAATATGAAACATTTTACGGGAGGGTCGAGTCTTTCATTTACTTACTTGCACGTTTGGTGAAAGATTTGGACATGTGAGAAAAAAAGAAAAAAAGAAAAAAAAAACACCCCCCCGCCGCTATATGTGGTAATAGCACAAACTGCATATTGTTGTTGTAATTGAATAAGTGAAATCCTTTTTGTAACATTACTGCCCGTAAAATGCTGCAATGGACTTCCTTTAACCTGTGCAATGAAGGACTCGAGCAGTCCCAATTATGACTTAAGTGCTTACATACACAGTTACAAAGCAAGCATTTAGGTAATTTTTCCTTTTTTTTTGTGGGGGTTTGGGTTGTTTTTCTACAACAAGCTCGCTTTGAGATGGATGTAGAGTTGTGCATTGGCAAAGGCTTGGTATGAATGAACAGGGGAGGCAGCTGAATGGGTTTGTGTTTGAGCAACAGCTTTTAAAGCAGCAGCAACAGTAGCAGAGTTGGGGAATCTAGGTCCCGAAAGTATAAACCCTGCCACGGATTAGCTTTAGCTACAGGTGCTTCTACTCAACTGGCAGGTATAAAAGGCTTGTGGCTAAAACCAAACTATTTCAGGGTTTTTACTTTCTGGACCTGGATTCCCCAACCCTGCTGTTTTTTTGTTTGTTTTTTGCATTGTGTGTTAGCAATATGCTGGCAGACTGGCGGAAAAATAAGTCACATGGTTTGGTGACATGCATAACATGTCTTTGTTTTATGTTTGGTTTTACAGTAAACTTGAACTGAGAGTGGCACTAAACAGCAAACGTGACCTCTATTTTGACAGTTGTTGACTATGTGCCGAACTGCTGCTTGTTTTAAAGTTCAACATCACTACAATGCATCCGGGAAGTATTCACAGCGCGTCACTTTTTCCACATTTTTCTACAGCCTCATTCCAAAATGGAATAAATTCATTTTTTCCTCCCTAAAAATTCTACACATACAGTTTTGCAAATTATTAAAAACAGAAAACTAACAAATCCCATGTACATCAGTATTGTATGTTTGTTTATTTACACATTTTTGAAAACAAAACAAAACACAAATATGAAAGCAAAAATACAACCGTGTGAAAGTGATGTAGAAACCCATTACCGGCTTATCAATGACCCCACCTAAGGAGAATAAAGAAGTTCTAGAAGTTCTAACTTCTAACAGTAAAATGTTAATTAAAACGTTGCTTTAAAGAAAATCCAAATGCTGAATAATTACATATTTCTATGCTATGCCAGAGTGACAAGCCTTGCTCAAATGAAAGGCATATACTGGACAGTATACTGTACGTATGTAAAAACCCGGGTGCAATAACAGTGGAAATGTTTTCTAACATCGTTATCCAGTATTGACTTGATCGACTTGTTGCTATAACGGCCAACACCTCTCTCACCCTCAACCCGTTTGAACCAGACTCAAGCAAACGCCAGCGGACACGCAGATCACGTTTATGGAAATCCCATTACAGGATCTATTGTAAGGCTTTTGAGCATATACAAAGACAATTCAACTTTTTACAAAAGATAATAAAGTTCACTTTTGAATGACTGTCAATTTGTTTATCACTGTGTTAGTCGTCTTACTGAGAGCTATCCCGATATTTTGTTTAGCTCATAAGAGTCTTTTTAAAGGCAGATTATCTTTATTCGAACACTTAAATGGAGTGTTTCATCTAAAAACTAATGGAATGATTTCATTAGATTGTGCAAGTGTACTCTATTCTCCACTCACATGCACACTCATACAGAAGAAGAAAGAAAAACACGCACACATACTCTTCTAAGCTATCAATTCCTTTGCAAATGTCATCTTGCAATGAGATTGCCACACTTGTATCAATTAATATCTTAAGTTTTCTAATATTTAATTTGTATTTTTAATCAATACATTTAAAATATTGTTTCTCGTGTATTTTGCAATGTATATTTGGTATTTTTACAAATATTTTATTTCTGCACTATTTTATTTCTAATTCAAATTTATATAATATTTTTAAATATTTCAATTTTGTAATATTTTATTTGTTATTAATATTTAAATAAAAAATTGTTTAGCAACATTTTTGTAGTATAATTTATTTGGAATTTATATTAAATAATATAAAATGGTATTCTTTTAATACATATACTTTTTTTTTTTTACTGCACAATATTGAATGTCAGTGTACTAATGCATAGGTGCATGCATGGATGCATGTACCTTCTATAAGCCAGTATGAGTCCACTCATATCACATTTGTCCTGTAAATATGTTTAAAATATTTATAAATAAATCAATATGAAAAACTAACTTACCAGTCAGTCAGTGTTTTCAGTGTGTGTCCGCGTAAGCCGGCGGAAGGCACTCCACGCAAGAGCAGGCTGGTCCAAGTGAGTCTGCCCGGAGGCGAGGCAGACATTACTGGGAGAGCCGAGCGGTTGGTTCAGCTTTGGTGTGGGAGGAAACTTTGCAACATACGTGCGCCTCCCAACACAAGGGATGGATAGGGAGGGGAGGGAGACTGGCTGTTGTTTCGCACGCCCCTTTCACACCTAATAGGCGGGGCTGAAAAACAACATTTTACAATAGTTCATTAACATACCGTATAACTATACTGCTGAATGGAAGTAAGGCCACATCAATTAAAAGGACAATCATTTTGTTACCCTGAAAAATTGTTTCCTTTGTCCCTCAAGTTTTCCCCTAGGTCGTGGCATTTGTTAAGATGATGGTATACTATAGGGTGTTATAGATAAAGTGTTTTTTCAACTCAAAATCATTATTTCATACATTTGTGTAAATGCAGGACCCCCCACCACAAAGGTAGTGTCCTCAAACACAATAAAGCAAGTCATAACTGAGAAAAGCTATAGAATACCTTAATATATATGTGCTTTTTCATCTGTTGGCAATGTTTATGTGCAGTCTATTATTATATTGCTCCTGTTACAAAAATAAAATAAAAAATAAAATAAAATAAAAAACCTTTGGAAGAAACTACTGTAAAGGAGCTTTTCAATCACTGAGCGACGGCCTTGTGACAATCTCCACTTCAGCTGTGCTTAGAAGCGTTGGTGTTATATAATAATGCCATCTGCTCTCCTGTCCATGCAAAAGTAAACAGCCGGACGGATGCCACTGCAAGGCCCCATTGGTGCCCTGGGTGGATGGATGTCAATAGTTTCCATTCCATTTCCTCACTGTCCCTGACATGTTTCGTTATGTTAGTGGGTGTTAATTGTATCACAGAACTAGTGTGAATACATATTATTTAGACTATGCTTACTGATTTAGTAGCTTTCGTTGAGGGGGGGAAAGGAGGTTGCGATGGTCATAATTTTCCTGTATCTTTGGTGATATATTGTATATTTTTTTTTTCAATCTTTAAATTGCCAGTTTTGCCAGTTAACATCCATATTAACTTCGTGGTAACATATTGACATCTAGTGGCGAGATTAGGAATTGACAAAGCATGGAAAGCCACGACGGTCCCATCTCATCATTTATGATGACACGTTTTGTTTTCAAACGTTTTTATTCAACATATTTGTAGTGTCAATTATTGAGAACACATTTATTCCGCTGCTTATTTGAAAGTAACACGTTGAAAGGTCAACAAAGCAAAAACAAACAAACAAACAAACAAAAAAACCGTTATCTATGTGACAAAATTATAGTAGGCTAAACTGAGAATCATAAACTTTATTGACACGGAAGTGTCAAATGCAAATCAGTTGAGACTTGAGAGACGCATTTACTACTTCCTATTCATTAAATACTTAAAAAAAAATACATTTACTTACTATTCAAATAATGTGTCTATAAAATACACGCAAACATTGGACGTGTTTAATACATATACGCCTCGTTAGAAATCAATCACAAGCAAAACATGCAGACATGTAAAAACGTGATTGAATAAGCCTACTAAATATACCGAGTTTACTGCAAGAAACGACTCATAATAACTTACGCATATCATTGCGGTCATCTTTAGCAGCATCTGGGAACACTAGAAATGCCAATTTTTATGTTACGTAACGTTTCCCACGCCGATTTGAACTTTAGTCATATTTTGCCTACCTATATTAAATAGAGGATCTCGTTAACTGTGATTGGCTCGGTGTGTGAAGCCCCGCCCCCGACCTGTCCACCTCGAGGGCAGATAATAGCAAACTACTCGTCACGTATTCAAATTATATACACATGAATATGTACACGTAATCGCTAAGATGTTATTTGTGGTGAGTTTGATAAAATTTAAGACACAAATTGGAATATTCCAGCTCTACACCCCCTTTACATGTAGAAACGCAAGGGCGCCTCCGATTGGTCAACACCACCAGCATTCATGCTTACCAGGCAGGTGATTGGCCGAGTCGTTTCCAAGTCAAGTGTCACAGCGTTTCGAGAGGAGGGGGATATGATGAGCGTTTGACAAAAGCGATCTTGTCTCCGACCAAACCTATTTGGACAGTGTGTGAACAAATACAACGCCAGGTCGTGTTTTGGAAGCGCAGTGGGATCTTGGAAGCTAAATCTGATCTTATCTCAAGAGCGAATTCAATCACCACGCGGCGACAGGAGAAGCACGGGAGCAAAAAGTGGGACTTAATTGTTCGAGGCTAGCTAACTAGCTCTGCCTCGCCTCCTTCTTCAAGCGGCGATTAGCGGGCACCGCCGGGCTTTATGGCTACGAATTACGAGCCGATCTACGGACTGTCAGAAGATGAGGTAAGCCTAATCGGCCGTTGAGTCGCTCGACGGCGAGACAGTCGCGCGGATGCTGCCGATGCTAAAGCTAGCCGCGGCGGTCAAGCTAAGCAGCCCTCACCCACATACCATAGTAATGCTCAGGCAGCTGTCTTGTTTCCCCGAAAAACACTCCTCGCTCGTATTCCTATTCCGGGTCTACTACTAGTGTACCACGTTTGTACAAAATTAAAAATAATAACAAATGCAAATGAACCATAAATGATCCTCAACTCTCCTCCAACTGTGAAGTCCACACAGATGAGACCTTGTTTACATGGGGTAGTGGAGCACAACCTTTTTGGTAAACAGAGGAACTACATACATAATATGTATTAAAATATTAATTTCAGACACATTATTGACGCCTAACCAATGGGAGGTTTCGCTCCTCTAATCAACAGGCAGCATACTTTCAGACAGGTGCTTTACTTTATTTGCCAATTGGTAGTAAAAGAATGTGAAATTAGTGCAAATGCACACTATCAGTTCCAAGATCCGGACAAAATACAATGAAGCATTCAACTGGAGAGAGAATCACCTTGTTTACCAAGGGAGCTAATCTAACACGAGCTCTGTTTCCTCTTTTTGGAGCTTTGGGTTGTCTTGGGGCATATGTGGACCTCATGCATTATGCCTATGACGTTTATGTTTACACTATGAATATGGGGTAATATGTAAAGATATAAGATCAGGAATTAAGTATCTGGAGAATGGCGAAAATTGTGATCAAAGTTGGTGAAATTTAATATATTCCCTTAGGAACCCCATTAGTAGCACTTTGCACTTAGCGGAAATAAATGGAATTAATCCAATTCATGTCCCATAACAGACAGTGTCACATTTAGGCTTCCTCCAAATTCTGCTATATGGTAACACATAACATGACACATAGTAAACAACAGAGCACAAACAAACAAACCAACCAACCATACATGTACATGAAGTGCCACACCCTCTACTACAACTCTTAATCAATGCTTATACACCACCAGTAACAATCTCATTTGTATTGTCAAGCAATTAATTTTCTTTGTGTATTCTTTTTTTTTTTTTCTTTTTTCCTCATTTAACCTTTAGGCAGTTGAGAACAGATTCATATTTGGAACGTCGACCTGATAAGACAATTTATAATATCTGCTTTTACTTTGGAAAACACTGACCAAATAAGTATTCGAATCAATTTTGCATAGACTGGTGAGTGCAACAAGCCCTGTCGTGTGACAGATGCCAACCTCTGCTCTGCAGGTGACACCCTGATTAATCAAAGGAAACATCTCGTTCAGGTGTTGGGTTTATGTATTTGAGATAATTGGGGCACTGTATCTACTGTACTATGATGATATGAACTTATTATTGTGATGTATTATCATGTACAAGAGTTGTCTCCACTAAATTCACTTAGTTGAATAACATTATCATCATATAGAATGTTTAAGTGAATTTTTAAATCTAACAGGAATTAATTGTTTAAGTCACATTTTTATTTACAAGCTCAGCTTTGAACTTCTGTCAGTCACAATGAGAGAGTATAACAGGACGTAGGCGTGCCATTCATTCCTTTGCGTAGTGAACTCTGGCAAGGCTTGGCTCTCCTTCACTCATCCACCGCACCGTAACCACAACACGACAAATTGTCACTTGATGCCGGAGGCTGTAAAATCGTTCTCCGTCGCTTCAGCAACATGACACCGGTCGCAAATAAAAGCTGCATCCACTGTCCTGGGCGTTTAGTTACAAGTTACAACTGTATCAAAGTGCCTTTTAAGGGGAAAAAAATTGCTAGATATGTTTCATGATATTATTCATAATACAGGACATGTAATAACCAATGGAAAAGCATGTTTGTCGACACCCTAAAAGAGAAATGTTGACCAATTTAAGATTAAACAGAGAATTGTTGAGCAACTTAATAAAATTGCTCCAAGTGGTAACACACGATTGAATTAAGTTAATCCAAAGTGAATATATTGATTTTAATGAACTCCTAATCAATTAAACTTAATATATTCACTTTGGATTAATATAATTAGCTTACACTGAAGCAATTTTATTAAAGGGATACTTGACTCATGTAGCCATTTTCAGCAATAAAAAGTTAATATTTTGTCCGAATTAATGTGATAACTTCATTATTTTTCCATGTACAATTAATACTGTAAAAACACATTTTCTTGCTGTTGAGTGAAGATGACGTCACCTGTGCTGAGGAAGTAAGGTAACGACCAATCACGCTGCTCACCTGTTTTCTGGGTTTGGTCAGCAAACTGAGCCATGATTGGTTGTGACCTTTTTCGTGAGCACGGGTGATGTCATCTTCAGTTGACAGTAGAGGTGTTAAAAAAAATCGATTCGGCAATATATCGCGATATTACATCGCGCAATTCTCGAATCGATTCAATAGGCGGCCAAATCGATTTTTAAATATCCATTTTTGATGGAAAAATATTTACCAAAACGTCTTAGGGTTCACACCTTAAGCATAGAAAAATGTTATATTAATGGAACATTAAGCCTTAATATTTTATTTTAATGCTGTTCAAACACGCAGTTGGATGTTAAAATGTCATTAATGACAAGTTGTTACTCTAAAATATATGCAAGCGAAACTTATGTCGTGTTCAAGAAATATTTATATTTTGGCAAAACATCATCTGATTGCGCTATCAAGTATTGTTACTTTGTTTCGGCGAGTTCTCAAAAGGTTTTGCCTGTTGAGTCAATTCTGTCAAATAGCAAATAATTTATTATCCTCCATTATGTCACACCATCACATTGTCACGGTGCACTGAAAAGCTCTTCACTCCATTACCGGTAATCAGTAATATATGTGGGTCAGTGTTATTGCATCAAAGGAATGCCTGGTTAGAGAAACCGTTGGCACTCAGAAGGGATCATTTTTCCATGAATTTGATTAAATATTTTTTTTTTCCTCTGCAGAATGAAACCAGAGTGCTACGTGTTAAGGTCATCGCTGGAATTGATCTGGCCAAAAAAGACATCATTGGAGCCAGGTGAGTTTCACTGAATATTATTCTTCAGAAATTTGTGGTTAGGGCTTTATTGTGTGTGTTTTTTCCCCTTATAATTTAAGTATTTGACATGATTGCTGTTACCCAATGCTTTTCTGTGATAACACTGCAGCTCGGTCATGTCAAATGGTTTGGCTGCAGTTTCAAAGTTGCTGCGGATTTCCGGAATTGATTGGCAATTACGCGAGTTAGCCCCATTTTCTGTTACAATGAGGCAGAAGCTACAGAATGACTCACTCACTGACACCTTCTTCAGAAATAGACATGAGATAAAAGATTAACATGGCTGCTTCATTTCACACTCGATGATGGGTGGGCAGCCACTCAAGAGGCCCAACTATTGACTTATAAACAATAAAACGAAAATCAAGCCATTTGCGTGACCTTTCACTCCTCAAAAAGACCTTTAACTCCCATTTGAACAAATGATTACCCTTGTGTCACTCTCTCCGATTTATAACCGACCTCTGTCACACCTTTGCCAGATAAAATCTTGTACTGTGGAACCGCTTGTTTTGACCACGCTCCGATTTTGGAATTATTCATTCTCGTAAAAATAATGAACATGGACAAAATAAATCCCTTCCATGCCACATTTGAAATAATATTAGAAACTCTTATGCAACATTATGTATTTTCCCGCTTGATCACCACAAAAAAATAAAATAATAATAATAAAAGCCAAAGAAAAAGCAAATCACATATTGTCTTAATTGTATGACCTCGGGGAGTTACATGATTGAAGCCTTCTCATGTATCGGACCAAGCAAATAGAGTTTTTGACTGTCATCATCTTTCATCTTTCCTGCTGACCTCCAGCTAACCTTTATGGTGACGTCATGTCATTTTGGTTCTGCTGGTTTGAGGTCTCTCTCTTTGTTTTAGTTTTGCATTGTAAAGCAATGACATTTGGGCTATCCTCAGTTTCCCTTTTCTGCCCATGTGACGCAATGCAAAAACACTGCGATTAATTATTAATGTGCTATCAGTCAATGCTTAACCTGCTATCTCGCGTTATGTAGTAAGTACAAATGGATGATTCTAATATTTTAGTGTAATAAAACTGAACAAGAATGGCTGAACAGCAGACTATTCTGAGATTCCCTTCAATAAAACATTAAGTTACCATTATATTTCTTACACCGCAGACTGATGGTTCTGTCAAATGGTCAAATCTTTTTGAGTGGAATTTGTGGACTTACCGTCATCGTTTTGGATGTCGTGAACTTTGTTAAGTATATACACATCATTTATTTATATTGGGCCCTGCCTTGTGTTTTAAACATGCAACGACACAAACCAAAGTGTGTTCATAATTCTATCAAATGTTGACGTCATGGATGTTGACGTGCTGTTGATGGTTTTGACCGAGCGATCGCTTGAATGCGGCAACCAACTGGTGACATTGAAGCAGCCCTTCTGTCTTACATTCTTTTATTATTTTTTCACGCGAAGAAGACAAGTGACAGTTGTCAGTGAATTGTCGACACAGTGGTCCAATTGTAACTGTTTAGTCAGCGCAAACAAGCTCACAAACACACAATTAGAGGCAGCGGGGTTCCCTCGGGCAGAAATAACAATCAAGTTGAGCTCTTTTGATCGCGATAGAAAGAGTACTTAAAAGTTAGCAAACTGTCTCCATTTTCAGCATTGAGAGTGGAAGTAGTTGACTTCAAAAACATGGTAGCATCTTGATGTCCTGTTTTCAACCCCCATGAATAAGGAAGTAGCTTGCTAAGACGTAGACAAAATCAAATATGGCTGTCCTCGCTTTCCTTTTACTTTTTCTTCAGTAGTGAGGCTTCCTTGTGAATAGTGAGCCGAGCTCTTTATCCAGATCTTCCCTGCAGCATCCATTTTTTTCAGTAGCAGCAGGATGTTCACATGCCATCTTCTTTTTATTTTATTTTAATGCTCTCCCCATTTTTTTTTTGCATTGCAACTTCATCAATAAGACATTATAGACCTTATCTCCCAATTTCCAAAGGCAAATTGTTTTTTTTTTATCTGGGCAGACTGCAGTTTCACTGTTGGAAATGGAGACAGTTCTCAGGTTGTGAGAGAAAATGTGGTTAACATGGTTAAGCGCAGATTGCAGTGGTTGCTGCTGGTGACAATTTGTAATGTGCAAAAGGTTGATTTTAGATGTCACTCAAAAGAGAACTTGCTGCAATGCTTTCAATGCAATTTACAACTTCTAGTTCCTCCTTGTAATTCATTTTATATTTTACTTTGAGTATATGCAGTTCAGAAAATGAGATGGATGAATGATGGCAGAACTTGAAGATGCTATGCAGCATTTTTACAGCACAATAGACCAGGGAACAAGTCCAAAATGAACAGTGACGTGTTATGGTGATGACAATGGACCACTGGACAATAATGTCCAATATGACTGCAGACAGGGTATGTCATCATATTGATATTTACTCCGGCTTAAATCTTTTTTCAGGGAATCGGCTGTCATTGATATTTGCGCTTTTAACTGCCTCATAGAATGAAGGAAAAGGAATTTTGAGTCGTGTGTTCCTTTTAACTTGTGAGTTATGATTTTTTTTTTTTTTTGCTTTGTTTTTTTGTTTTCTGCAGTGACCCCTACGTCAAACTCTCTCTGTACGTCACGGACGAAACCCGAGAGCTCGCCCTGGTCCAGACAAAAACGATAAAGAAGGTAAGGAGCGAGCTGGGCATTGTGGTGCTGCGTCTTTTCCTCTCCTCGAGTTTGCGTGAGCTCTAATTTGCTTTGACCTTATCAGATTAGCCACGCCTGGTCTAATCATGTCCTCCCGCACAATTACTGTCCCGCTGCTTACGTTTGTCTCCGCTCACACTGCTGATTCCTGCCCTCGTCAGGAAATGTGTTGCTCATGTAGTCTCAGCGCTGAAGGCTAATGCTACTTACTTCCTCCAATAGTGGCGATCACTTTTAATAGACACCATGCCCCGATTAGTCACCACGAGCCACTTAAAGTAAAGAAATACCACTCCACCTCTCTTTCCCTATTGGGGGGGGGAAAAACGGGTCATAATTTATCTGTTATACGACAGCGAGGGGTGGGTAATATTCCGAGGGAAAAAAAAGTCACAAATTTATGAGACAAAAACCTCATATATTTCCGACATTTTGTCAAGTTTGTGAGGAAAAAAAACTCACAAATTCACGAGAAATAAACTCGCAGTTATTCCAGAAAAAAACTCAGAAACTTGCGAGAAATACACATAGCTTGGCTAAAGTCTGGACTAGGTGCTGGCGTTTGTCCACCAGGAGCTAGCGTGAGGATTTGTTGGTGGTTAATGGAACATCCAAGCAGGATGGAGGCGGATTTCTTCTTAAACGTTACTCGTTATACACAGTAGCTAGAGCGACAACACTTCCTGCCTGCCTGTGACGCACATGCGCAGTCGTACCTGTTTGCTGATGAGGTACGCTGCAATTTACGGTTGATTAAGTTGACTTATCACGACTACTATAGATGACTACTGACTAGTCAACTAGCAAAATAGTCGTTTGTGGCAGCCCTGGTGCAGTTTTGAAGATTACTTGCATTATGTTGTGTTATTAGTAGCCGCGGTGAAGCGGATTATGCTACTTTTGTTTAATAATATTGCAAAAATGCCTTTGTTCAAATAAAGACTATTCACGTTTTGGAAAAGCTGCTTTGAATCCTAATGTGGGTCACTTAATGTGATTTTCTGAGCGCTAGCTAGCTTTCCACTAGCCAATCTACGCTGTAGCCATCCAGCCGAGCTAGCAGGCAGGCGCAGCAGACCCCCATGACCCACCCCATGCGGGCAGACATATGCTGCCAGTAGCCTTGCTTGCATTATAGGATATAAATAGCTGACAACGCACTGCTATGTGGAGCAAAAAAAAAAAAAAAAAAAAAAAAAAAGCTTCCTCTGTGGTCTTTATGTGTCTTTTTAAGTGGGACACCTTTTCATGGCATCTTCTGTTGCAGAGATAAAAGTTTGCCTTGTGGTGGTGAGAAGGCGCCCCAACCCCCTAAAAGTAAACAAACAATCTGATTCTGTGTATTCCTTATTTGGATCTCCAGGGTGGCGGTGGTGTTGGTGGCGGTGTGTGTTTTTTAGAGGGGGGTTTATCATTGGCATTCTTGCTTTAGGCCATGTCGTTGACCTAAGGCATTTTAATAGCTAGTGCTACAAAGTTCTCAGGCCAATAAAAAACTGAAAGTGATATGACGATTTCAGGATTTGTGCCTAAAGTAAAGCCTCTTTTCCACCTACTCGTATGGCTCGCATCAGTTCAGTTGAGTTTGGGGTATTTTACTGAATTTATTGATACAACCATGCAGGAAATTATCGATTTTTATACTTGATGACTCCTGTTTCAGTGTCGCTATTGAACAGACTGATCCTGCTTGAAGGAATTAGTATTGTGGTTGTGGTTTCTATTGACCCTTCCAGTGTGACGTCATGTTTAAGTGCGCCCCCTTACAGTGGAGGGCAGGGCGTCAATTTGTTTGTTAGCAGCTAGCAAGCTAAGATAGCTTGAAAACTTCGATATACAGCAAGACAAGTACGTATATCTGAACTATTTAATGAATGACAATTTACACCATGAAAGTAGTGATCGACGTACTGTTTCAACCAAAAACAATATACCTTCCGCTTCCACTTTGCCTTCCAACAAACTTCTTTTTTGTAGCTAGCGGCTCCAAACGGCTGGTTTCAATGAGTCACAGTAATGTAGTGTCCTACTCGGGACTTTTTTTTGTGACACTTGACATATTTCCCACCTTTTAAACGAAAACGCTCGGCGGAAATCAAGCTCTGTACACTCATTTCTTATGGGATGTTTGCCCTCCCTGAGGTACAGCGGAAGCTAAGCAGTGACGTCAGCTGGAAGGGTCTATAGCTGATCTCATGGCCCATCTTTAGACAGCCAAATAGTTCAAGACCAAATTACTCAAGAATTAATTCCACATAATCAACAAACTCTCAATCAATCCATTTTTATGCCAGTAACTATTTTCCATTGTAAAAGGTCCCAAACTACCCATTGCGAAAGTCACTCTTTTCTGTACCCCTTCATTGGCATCACAGTGTGTGTCTGACACTGGCAGGAACCCAAGTCTAATCACAATTTACCTAAATACTGAACCCTATTATGGTACGAAATTTGAATGCACCTGTAGGACACATGTCTTGATATTCTACAAGGTGGACTGTTTGTTTCTGTACATGTTTCTCATATGTTTCAGTTGAAAAAAAATGATCCAGATGCATTTTTCCTATGTGTAGAAATGTATGGCCCAGCCCAGCCACTACTGTGGTATTCATACCTGTTGTGTTTTCTCTATGTCTGTGCATCATATTTCATCACTGGAATAACCATTTCTGTACTTGATGTTCTAGACGCTCAATCCCAAATGGAATGAGGAATTCTACTTCAGGGTGAGCATCAATTTCTTTAGTTTTTTTCCCCTTATGTCATGTCATGTTTGTTTCCATTTTTTTCTCAGGGTTCTCTTTGCTTATGACGGCCTTTTACTGTGACACAGTAAAAGATAGCATGTTTTACATTTTATTCCGTGTTAGACAGGACACGGACAGTGTGGCAATTTTGTACTTTGCTGATTAATGTGTAAAAGGCTAAGGAATATAAATGCATTTGACGTTGCATTCATGCACATTTCTACAGTTGACGTTATGGCATAATTAACACTATTGCTTTTGGCGCCTATGCAGGTGTGTCCGCAGAATCACAGGCTCCTCTTCGAGGTGTTTGATGAAAACAGATTGGTAAGTGTCACCCCTCCTTAACCCGGTTTCTTTCATCACTTGCTAATTGTCGTTTCGACAGCTTCTATTATCAGTCTGTATATTTAGTTTCACCCGCCGAACTACTTAGGCTGTGTTTTCCCCCCCAAAATTTTTATTTATTTTTTGCTTTTATAAATGGTCTTAGTTTCCATTATTCCAGACATGAGAATTTTTCCAGTCATGCTTTTTATGGATTAATATCTTCCAAATGTAATGTGATGATAGTAAAAGTGATGTTGCCTACATGCATTTACTACGTTCTCACATAACCCTTTTGGAATCCATTTGTTTGTTTTTCTCTTGTACCACAGGGGTCGTCATTCTCAAGTCCATCTGCACCTTTGCATTATTTGTTCTTAATAACTCTTATAAATATTTCCAGATTTAATTCCAAAGGATTTTCTTGGCTAAAGAACCGTTACTTTTATTGCTCTGATCGAAGACTATTTTGTGGTAACAATGAAAATGTGCACCCTGTCGCAAGGAAATTGCTTGTTTGACAGCTTGATAAAACCTCAAGTGTTACAGGAATTACAAAAAATCACAACTTGGTCTTGATGATGAATCCACGACTTCACACCTCCCCATAATCATAACCAAAACCGTAACCGTTGCTTTCCAAGCAAACCTGACCCGAGACAGAGATAATCAGAGAATTTCCCCGAAGCGGGTGTTTGACTTTTGCGAAGGTTTCTCGGTAACTTTAGCTCCTGGAACGTCATTTATAATGATGTTTGGGAGAACCATTAGTGGATGTTTCCCAGGATACAGTTTATTTCTCTGTCTGGATAAGCCCTTCTTACAAGGCCTTGCAGAGAATTTTTTTTGTGAGCTGATGAACACCAAATCCTGAAGTGGTTTTTGCAGGGTCATATAAATCATACGTATATAATCCATACATCTATCAGTACTGCACCCTGAACGTCAAATGGGATTGCTGGCATGTGGCCTTCCAAGAAAAGGCCAGCTCAGATTTTCCCCAGCGTGAACGTTGTGTTGCAGTGGCAGCGGGATGACACATGAAAATGGAGCTTAGGCAGCCTCAAGCCTGTTTCTCTCCTTATATGTCTGAGGAGGGCTTTTCCATCTCAGGGTGCATCCCGGGACGTCAATTTTTCATCTTCCCAAGACGATGCTACGCTTCCAGATTTGTCGAACAGGTTAGGGAAAGTCTGGTGCAACTTTCTCAAGGGCACCTGGGTGGTACTCTTAAAGCTATCCAGCAACTAGCTGAGCCTACATTTTTCTGTAAAGGGTCTCTTATTTTATGTCATGGTTCTTTATCTTTTATTTTTGGTCTTGAACCAGTCACCAAGCCACATCCTTTAGGACCTTTGAGTTCCAATATCAGGTTGCTTCTTCATCTGAAAAAAAAAATAGTCTGAATAGGTTACATTTTTGTTTGAACCAGACTGGTTATGTCATTGGAAAGCTTGGCTTTGTGCCATCGGACCACACATTGGCATTTCTTTTATCAAATGTTCTTTTTATTTTTTAGGATTTCTCCCATTCAAACATGTATTGACAGTGCCCAACACAGTGCACAATGTCTTAATTGTGATCCTTGACACACTCTTATTCTGTTTCTCTGTCTCCGTCAGTATTTCCCATTCCCGATGGTTTTTCACTCACAAATCAGAACTTAGGGTTTTGCAATTTTCCCATTCAGTGTCTCGATTTGGCTGCTTTCCTTTCAATAACATGATGACAAGTTGATAACACTGTGGGCTAAAGCACTGGCCAAAATAGCCACACCGTGACGATTAAATGTTAATTCACAAAGAGCTTTGTCGACTCTCAGCCTTAGTGCCAGAAAACCTCACCCACTTTATCCCGAGGGCAAAGTAGCTTAAATCCCCAATTTCCTTTGCAGATAGTGTTGTATCATGTTGCTGGTTATCAGTCGGCAGTACTTAGGCGTCCGCACCCTGATTTCAGCATTTTGGACTAAAATAGTATCAAAGATATATTGTAACTTGAGATGCTCTTAGATACAAAGTGAGAAGCCTAGAAAATCTATCTCACCGCATAGGTTTCTCTTCTGTCAGATCTCTCAGATATTTTGCTTCTCACCATCCTGCTGCCTTTTTCAGTCTATTTTGAGCCATATCTTTCCTCCTCATCTCCACGCCACAATAAATCAGAGGCTTAAATACTGTTGTTGTGTTTTCTTAACGCAGTTGTCATTTTAATGGTGTTAGTGGGCCGTCCAGAAAAGGAAGATCACTGTGTGACCCGGTTAGGGTGTCACTTGTTTGGTAACTCTTACCCAGCTGGCACTTGGGGGTAGCATTGCATCGTAATGGCACATGTTGACGGTGTGTGTGTGTGTGTGTGGGGGGGTCATTTGTAGTCATGTGACTGACAGGCAACCCCGCTGTCACCCTGGAAACCAGAAGCGCCGGCCGCCCTTAACCAATCATGTCAGGAATGCTGGCTGTCACTAGGCTCAGGCTATTTCTGCTGTCTGTCGCTAGTGCATGGTAGTGCTAAGAACCTGGCAAACACAGACCCTTCTTTAGAACTTTTTTTTTTTTTAATTTTATTTTCCATCACTCCTTAAAGTGCTGTGTGGTTTGCAGCCTTTGTTTTTGTGATGTGTCGTTCTTTTTTTTTTTCCTGCCATATTTACTTGTGGAAGGAAAGTTATGGAAGGGACTCGAGGTGGGTGGGACCTAATGGGAGTGGTGCTGGAGTGAGAGGAAGGAAAAACGGGGATCAGTCATCTGACCAGCCAAAAGAAAGACGTGCGCGACACTTGGAGGACGGTACAACCGTACAGCCCTTCGGAGGGAGCTAAAGGCTGTCGGACGGGACGGAAAAATGGCACGTCTGCGTTTGTATTTTGGCTCCAACCGCAGCAACACTGCCCCGGAGATACTGGAAGGAGAGTCAGAAGAGCAGCATGGAGACCATGATGTCGCCACGGCGCTTCATACTCGACCACCTACGGCATTAAGCCCTTCTCAGGAAGCTGCGGAGCAGCCAGTTCCACCACTGGCTTTTGGTTCGCGTCGGGAGCCGCTGCTTAAACGCAGTTCTTCTATGTTTATACCCCAGCTTGCAGCCTATGCCGAGCCACGGCCCACAAAAAGCTCTTCCATGCACATCTCTCTTCAGCGCTCTGATGGAGCAAGTAATGGGGATTCCAGTGGTCACACTGATGTTCCGCCACCCTGCTATACTCCTCCGGGACCTGCGCCTACGTACGCCGAAGCGTCGGGTCAAGCAGATGTCCCGCGACAACCGCCTCCTCCATACTGCGGTCCATATTCTACAAACTCGCAAATATTTGGGACAGAGCCAAATTTCCCAAAACGCAGAGTCTTCAGCATTGGTTCAAATGGACATAATGTCTACAGCAGGGGCCAGCAAGGGATCAGTGTCGGTGGCATTCGTATTCGGAGGAACTCAACCGATGGTTCAGACATACGGCATCTTAGAATTTTACCTTACAGTGGTTCTGGATGGACTGTGCAGCAGCAATCTCCCGCTCCAAATACAGGAACACAGCGGGTTGTGTTTCAGCTCCAGCAAAACCAGAACCAAGATCTGAACCAGTGTAGGCAGCAGTCGGATTCACCCCAGGAGGAGCATGGCAACGTAGATCTCGTTAGGTCAAGCAGTGGCCGTTTTGTCCGTTACCCCAGAATTAGACTGGAAAGAGGTTCATCGCCACTTTTGGTGGAGAATGCGGCAAATAACGTACCAGATAGCCAGACATCTGGTCCAGATAGTCAACCAATAGAGGAGAATCTGAGAAAGGACACACAATCTAACGGTTGTACGTTAGAATTCAGTGGAGATGCCCCTCCAAGACAGCCCCATCTCAAGATTTACTTCAGTCCGGGTGGAGCTGGAGATCAGGATGTGATACTTAGCAATGACTCATCAACAAGTAACCCCAAGGTAAAAACTCAGTTTGATAATGTTTTCTTCCCCTGAAAATCAGTGTGTTTTTACAAAAATGACATCATTTTGTTATTGGTATGCAACAGTAAATATTGGCTACTCAATATGCTCACCTTGTATGTATTCTGTACATGCGTAGATGCTTTTCACGAGGCTTTAAGTTTTGACTTGCTTGGAATTGCTTTGATTTTTGTCGTGTTGCGCAAACCTTAGGGGATGCATTTATTATTTTCCGTGTAATATGGGAAGCAGCTGGTTTTTCACTTCATTGTATCCCCTCCAACTAAGATGATCTGCGTAGTGCAGATGGAGGACGATGACTGATTTTTTTTTTTTTTTTTACACATGAAAACCGCAAGCTCCCAAATGAGTTGGTAATTTCACATTGACCAATAGGCATAGTTGACACTTGGCAGCAATAATGAGTGAATGGTTAATTTCTTTGTAGACACTTGTTTGATTTCACAGACATTTAAACTTACTGGTAACCTCGACCGAGACCAGTTCTATCTTTAGACCGCCTCAAGTGTGCCTGCTGATTTGGATAGCGTGCGTCTTCTCTGGCTCTCCTGCTAGTATGTTGAGATGTTAAAAATGTGTCAGTTCATTATTCGTGTTCAGGTAATATCGTCCAACAATCCTCAACCTTTTAAACGATAATCGGTATTCTTGTCACTAGTAAATATTGCCAATATGCTGCCAGGCCGGAGCGTTTCATTTCTCTTCCAACAATCCTCAAATAGACAGCAATGGCAGGTCTTCCCCAAATCCCCAAGGGGGCCATTTTAGACCCTGAAACCCTGCATGCTCTGCCAGGACCACTCTCTCGCTGGTGGCCACTCACAAAGAACTCTGCTAACCACTGCCTGTTTTCCTGGAACCCCGCCAAAAACCATTGGGGCAAATGTTTTAATGTAAATCTGTGGATGGAATGTTTCTGTAATTTAGGATGCTGTAACAGTGGATTCTCCAGTTTCTCTTGTTGTGAAATTAGTTTGTTACATCGATTGACCTGTATGGAAAAGTATTCTACACATTCATGGTGGAACAGAAAAGAGCCTTCCTTGCAATTTGCCACAATTTTGCACAAAAGATAGATAACATATTTGACAACTAAAATATAAGCTTCTTTGGGGGTTTTTGGGGTGACTTGAGGTGTTATGCGATTCCGGTAAAATGTTCTGAGACTTTTGCATTTATAAGTCTCAACGACAATGGACTACGTTTACATGTAGCCAATATTTGGGTTAAGGTCAAATTTCTTGTTTCTGAAACATTCGATAAACCGTTTACTTGCATGAGCGGACAGTTATTCCCGTATACATGACATTGTGCTCATTTGGAATACCATATTCAAAAGTGCGATGGATGGACGTCATTACGCAAATAGACATAATTTCTGCTTTTAACTACGATCAATAAAATACCTTTTATTTATGTAACTCACCACACTAACTAAAATCATCGGTTTCCTCCTCCAAAAGTGTGCCTATTTGTTTACCTCTGCTTGAGTAGCTCTGGTGGGTTGCACGCCAGAAGCACGGACTTATATACATGTATATGTTTGTATACATACACACTGGGGCATGTTCGCCGTAGCGACAGAAAATAACATAAAACGCCACAGAGAAATCGGTGTATTAAAGTTAGGCTTGTTTAATGAGTGGGATGCCGCCACTCATGCAAGTAGTTCCTGTACTCGAGCAAGATTCCTTGCGGATAGAGTATGCGCAGAAAAAAAATCAAATACCCTGTTCAATTGAGATATTCCGGATGGATTTATTTGAACAAGAATTCGGGTTATGAAAGGGGTAACCCTGGGTTCTTATTCAGGTTTTTAAAACCCAGAATAAGAGCATATTCTGGGTTTTGTGTGTGTTTACATGGCCTTTCAAATATGCGGGTTTTGAGAGGGTTACGGACTGCATGTAAACGTGTCCTTCAACTACATCAAGGAAATTGGACTCCATTATGCTGGTGTGATCTACGGTGGTCTGAGAGACAAATTATTTAAACAAAATAATACTATAATCTACTTATTTTTCACAAAATGATAACTGAGCATTTTCTTTTTTAAATTTAATTTTAACTTTATTTTTTTTTTGTTTTAGCTAAAAAACAAAAAAGGCAGTGCAGGAATGGGGTGCAAATATTCTGTCGGGATGTTTGGAGAAGGCTGATTTACTTGTTCAAGTCCCTAACAATCCATATGCTGGCTGCCTCTGGGCCCTCATCATGCTGTTGGTCATTGGCGACACCCTCCCTACCCCGAGTGTAACCTGGCCCAGGGAGGCAGCTGCATGGCTCAACTGTGACCCTTTGATGACTCTGCAATTATAGCCCACCGCATACACATACCCGCAGCTTAAAATGCTCCCCTGCGTTAAAGGACACACAAAACAGCCGCGTCTCCCCAGGGTGCCGTTGTGCGGGCTGTTTATTACCGTAACGAAACTGCCAGTTTAATGTGTTACTTTTCGAGCGGGCGACAGGGGTAACCAGGCTGAGGTTAAAAGCAGTGACCCATCAGTGCTGAAAGCATTAGTCAATTAGTTTTATTGATAGTATGCTTTTCAAAGCAAAGTGTTCCGTGAATTCCGATGACAGTCACAGAATTGACACGTGACACACTACTTCTTAAGATGGGGTTTATGATTCACCATTTTTGGGAATTTGGCAGTCACTTAGTAGATTTTCCGCTAGGTTTATGAAATGAAAGCAGATACTATGATACTGTTGTTTTTCTTCCACAGCTGAAAATCTGTTCAATTGTGTGTATGCGTAAGGTTAGGTGTGTGTGAAATTCACTCATCTGTTGTTGACATAACTGCACTATAATAACCAACAAGCAGTGCCATGTGACTCACCTTTCACCATTGGATTCCGGGTCTGTTAAGAGTGTTATGCTAATAATGCTACACTCGATAGAGGATCATAAGGCTCGGTCTTTCTTGCACCCTCTTTCCTCGACAATTTTAGGTAGCAGTCAGAGCCCCCGTGGTGGGACGTCACATGATTATCTGCCAGTTTTAGTCTCGCGGGATATTTTCACTGGATTGGAAAGTTTCTAAAAAGTTGTTTTCAAGGGTTCCCCCGCCCCTTTTTTCTTTGTAAAATTTAGTTGCAGTCTGTTGATTGGGCGATAGAAAAACATGCCTAAATCTCGGTGATCAAATTATTCTATTCGTGTGGATGAGCGATATGGACCACAGTTTGCAGTACAATGTGAAACATTTAGGATTCATTTAGCCATCATGATAATTCCTCTTATTTGTATATGGGGAGAATTTTGATTGACTTCACACCATTTAAAAAGCATGTATTAGTTTTCATACATAACGTGGAGCGAAAATGGGCCCGACAACAAACGCCACCATCCATTTTAGCCCTCAAGTTTGAATTTTAAAAGGGTTAACTCAGTGGTGAAACTTGAAATATGGTTAGAGGCTCTAAAATCGATCTCTTCACTCCCATGTCTACGAAAGTCTGCTATCTAAATCAGTTATGTCCCACATACAGGCCTCTACCAAGAACGGGCTTTTCCACATCGGACAGGTAATCTTTGTCCCCCTTGAAGAGGGGGGGCGACTGTTGTGCAGTGCAATCATTCGTCTTTATTTCCTCCCCCTTTTTTTTCTACCCTCTTCCAGTCTGCATTAATTACAGCAAAGGGATGGACAAATCTACAGGTTTCCTTTTATTTGACTCACAAGCCTTCTTCCCTGGTTTTATTCCTGATGTTGTCATAGCAACAACCCTCTTCTTCCTCTGTCTGGGTAATGTGGCTTCCGTGTTGCAGTTGGATGTTCTTCTCTGGGTTTGTGGGGTTTCTGATACCGAAGGCCTACAGAAACTGAGCCTTCTGTCTTGGACACATGCAAAAGCTGTGTTCCTTGCCAGATATAAATGTGTTGGTCCATGATAAGATCCCGATAGAGACGTTTTCCAAGCAAACACGCTGTTTTGCAACTCTATCGGATGCTCATTAAAAAAAGGCCAGAAGTTATTTCTGGACATGACTTGCAATCAATACCTTTCTCTTGGTCAATGACAAATTGTTGCTGTGTTTTTTTAAAGTCCTTGGCAATACACTCACTGTGGTTTTTCCCTTCTCTTCCCCTGTTGGAATTGTTGTCCGTGCCCAATAAGGTGCTAGTCCTGCTGACCCTCTTTTCTATTCTTTTCTAGACCAGAGATGATTTCTTGGGACAGGTGGACGTTCCTCTTAGCCATTTGCCAGTGAGTAGTTCTGTTTATGTTTGACTTTATTTACTACATGGTTCAAGTATACAATGCTGATATATATGCATATAAGAGCCAAAAAAAAAAAAAAGGGTTACCCTCTGATCAGAATTAGGCATCTCATCATTGGATATCTGCCAATGTGATTACATCTTTAAAAAAAACAAAAAAAAACAAAAAAAACATCTCACTGATTTGTAAATACACAAGGCAGTAGTGCACACATTAACCAGACAATCATCTGTGGTAAACTGAAACTACAGCAAACGCAAGGATTTATGCATATGGTGTTAGTATGCTAGATTAAAGGGAAAATGTGCAATTAAAAAAAAAAAAAAAAAAAAAAAAAAAAAATTTTGTTAAAACTGGTGTTTTGAACTGACATTAATATATAATAGATGGTGTTTTTGGAGAAAACACAAAAAAAAAAAAAAGAATCAGCCATCTCTGGCCCCAAATTTTGAGCCGTGCTCATGCTTGCAAACAAGGGGCGTGGCTTTACTCAGAGACTCGGGGGTTGGAGGGGATTCGTGACGTGAAGCTACTTTCAAAACTAGCTAGCATCTTGCTAGCAGTTTTAACATTGCAAACTACACTTTTAAAGATGGGCAAACCATTAAATAAGCATGCAGACATTTGTTGATGGTGGTCATTGTCAGAGTGATGAGATTAGCTTAGATGTATGTATTTATTTGTTCAACCTCCGAACGAATTACTTTTACTTTGTCAACAACAACCAAAAAAATCAGATTGGGGCACTTCGACGTTTTCAGATTCTGCATTTGCTGATCCGAGAGTGTCTCTGGCGTGAGGAAAATTCTCACACAAGTAGCTTCTTGTTGTTGCTTTAATAGCCTAGCAGCGCTCCCTGTTTGGCAAGACCGGGAGATGTCTAGAATGTAAACAATAAGGCGACTGTCCCTGATTTGGACCGCATGGAAAAAGCCACCTCGGTTGAATATACATCGTCTTGGTGGGAAAATGCCGACTTTGGTGATATAACTGGTTCTGAAACCAAAGACACAGTTGGTTTGAGGTGTACACACACATTTGAAGAGATCAGGAAATATTTAAATTTTGTATCTTTGGTTGGTTAGTTGGTTGGTTACTTGGTTTATTTGTTTTGGTGCAACCGCACATTTGAGGCCTGTGTGTATTTTATGATTTTAGATATTCTCAAAGGATTTACCAATTGAATTTTTGACACGATTGACTAATATAATTTTACAAGAAATGGGTATTGGACTGGATTTCTGAGAAATTGCCAAGCAGGTTTTTTTTAATTGTTATTTTTCTAGCACAATTTCACTAGTATTCAATACAGATAGAAAATGCTTTGTGTGTTGTCAAGAAATACTTTGCTACATCTTTAGACAGCAAAGTAGTTGTAAACTAAATCAACAGCGTCCCTGCTGCTCGGAGCAGCCTCGTCGCACTTAATCACATTTACGCTATTTACGGACCCTACAATGAATTCAGAGATTTGTTTCTAAATACATTATAGATGTTATGAAGATAATTGCTGAAAACGTGCAAAGACTGAGAACTATGTAGTATACAATTGTGGGGATGTAGTATTATTTTTCTGGATTTTTATGAGTTGTCAATTTTGCATTAATTATTCAAATAATCTACTACACAAATTCTTAATGTTTGATTAATTAATCTACTAATGCCCTATCCCTATTTTTTACACAGTAATGATCTGTTCGATCTGATAGCATGTCAACGGGAACCGCATACAACAAAAATGATAAAGCCATTAAAAATGTTATCATGAATTTTACAGCATTTGCTGCTGACATTTTAGTTTTTTGTTTATCTGATCCAAATTTAAAGTTACCATTTAGTATGTTCAGATGCTTATATCACTGTGAAATCCAATCTTACTACATTTAGTTCCATTGGCTCAAAAATTAATTCTGAACCTGTATTAATCTTAGGATCGGATCATATTTTAATGTTAAGTATGGGGCTTCTATTAGTTGAGTTGAACCACTAGCTGTTAAAGTCATTGGATGATCCACGTAAGCTTACATACTTAACTCAAAGCCACGGGCGTCAATTTATGCATTATCTCTTTTTATCTTCTTTGTCACACCTCGGAATAGTGGCAGATTATTTGCAGTATACTGAAAAGAGTTTGGCAGACTGCTGAGAATGACCAAGTAGCGTTTCTGTTTTTCCAATGTGTAACTGGAGAAGCATTGCATAACCGCAATCCACTATGACGCTCAGGTCCATGTAATCCAAAGCCGTGACTCTTGATTATCATGCCCATTAAAAAAATAATAATAAAAAAAATAAATAAAAAGAAAGGAAAGAAACAACCTCCTTTCTCTGAATTTTCAGACGGAGGACCCCGCCATGGAGCGCCCCTATACGTTTAAGGACTTTCTGCTGCGGCCCAGGAGGTTGGTATCATCGGTCGGGGCAGGGTGAAAATAGATATGTTATTTGTCATCTTAGGTCATCTTAGCTACCTAGCTCATTCCTGCTCATTGATATTTCCAAGTCACAAGTCTAGGGTGAAGGGTTACCTGCGTCTGAAGATGGCCTATTTGCCCAAACAAGGAGGACATGAAGAGGAAGCTGGAGACATGAGGGAGGAGGCAGAGGTAAGCTCAGTCAAGGAGTTTTTAGTTTTATTTATTTATTTATTTATTTATTGACTTGGCATTAACTGAGTCATCCTTGTAAATTGCATCATGTGACTAAAGTTAAGATGGAAGATTCCCCTCCAGTGGAGAAATGAAATTAATGCTTTGGAGAGAACTACAAAGTTGATGAGTTATGATAAAGTGTGAAAAAAACAAACTTGAAATCAACTACTTAAGCTTAAATCCTCCATTTTAGGGTGCTGTTTGCTGTATCCGATTGTCCTTTAAGCGTGTCTTTTTTTTTTTAAACGATGACTACTCAACATTACGTGAGCCATTGTGGTAAATTGCTCATCGTGACCTCTAATCGAGCTGGAAGATTCAGACGTTCCGATTCCTTTCCACATGGAAAATGATGTCAACATTCAGGTCTAGACAAAAAGAAATGTGAGAGTCGGCATTTGTTTGCAAGGATCTTTCTTTTTATTTTATCCCTGAAAATGTTCCAATCAACTTTCTTTCCAGGATACACAAAAGATGCTGGACGGAGGAACCAGCTAATGTTGTTCTGAAGTCTGGCTAAACAAAAAAAAAAAAAGTCTTCACTTCAGTTCTTAATGGATAACATGCAATCTAAGTTATTTTGCTGGCAAATACTGTTAAAGAAAAAAGAAGATTATATCATTATATTCCAAGTGTTTTTGTTTTTCCATTATTATGCCATAATGATTAACATTTTTCTTTTTAAATGTTAATTAAGTGTTGCTGAACAAGGCACAGTGCCTGAAATTCAAAAGTAACTAAAAAAAAAAAAAAAAAGTTAAATAATTGCATATTGTTAGTAACCCCCCCCCCCCCAGGTTTTATTACTGTCAATTAATGCACAGATTTCGCTATTGGCAATATATTGGCTATAACTATGTGAACTAATGGCGATACATCAACAAGAAGCTTTATTCATCTCTAATGTTTGCATGCCACCCACTCACTACTCAAAAGCTCCCCAAATAAACCATTTCATTTGATAACTTCAGACACGTGGGAGGAATCGCAGTGCATTTCACAGAGTGTTTGATAAATTTATTCGACCACCTGTTATTAAAGAGATGATCCAGCATCATGAAGCACTTTCACTTGATCTGAGCTCTCAACATTTTATGAGCTAGTAGCTTTAGTGATGTTTGATATTCCGGACGTAGCCATCCATTTAAATGATTAAATACCACAAATTGATCTTCCTGTGGTTAATAAATGTGACCAAGTCCATTTTGCCATATGTTAAAAAATGGATGATTGTTTTCCTTTCATTTCAGGGGTGGGATGAATCAGCAGATTCGGGTTCGCAGCGCCCCCAGCAGCTTCTGCCGCCTTTGCCTCCAGGCTGGGAAGAGAAAGTGGACAACCTGGGACGCACCTATTATGTCAACCACAACAATCGTTCCACGCAGTGGAAACGGCCGTCCAACATGTAAACCTTCTCAATTTCTTCATGTGTGCAATGCGTAACCTTGATTTCTTTAAAAAAAAATGTGTTTGCCGTTTTCCCCCTGCTAAGGGACGTGATTTCGGAAACCGAGAGCGACAATCGCCAGCGTCAGATCCACCAGGAGGCGCATCGCGTCTTCCGTTCAAGACGACACATCAGCGAGGACCTGGAGAACGAGCATATGGAGCCTCGGGACGTTATTGACAATGTGAGAAAGCGTTGTACATAAACACACACAAAAAAAAAACATATTAGAGGGACACCATCAACAACTCAAGTCAGCGTTGGAAGTTCAGAGTTTTGACTGCCTTCAATTCATTCATTACATCACTGAAGGCATCTGTGAACCTCACTAGACCTTTCAGTCAACTCTGGGCGTTTGTCTTTTTTAGAAGTTGAATGACCCAATTTGAAATATGAGTTAAATTTTTGGAGAAAGTCTACTAATGTAGCACGAAACTTTGGAATTTAAACATTCAGCGAAACTCACTTGACTCCACACTCTCCTATACTGCCTGTCTATAGTCCTGGGAACTCATCACAGAGGAAGACCCAAATGACAGCCTGGCCCAGTCCCACCCTAGCACATCCTCCATGCTGACCCCACAACCCCCACCGACGCCCGTCTCCCAGGAGTTCTCTGATGATTTGAGCCTGAGACTGTCGTTCACCCCCGACGCTAATGGTGAAGTGCCTGGGCCCAGCTCTGTTCTGGTGAGAAAGCGAACCATCTTACGTTAAAGTTGAATGCTATCTATTGATCGGTAGTGGGTTGAAATTTTTTTTGTGTAGTATTTAGATTTTGTTATGACTTTTTCCAAAAATGAACCTTGTGTAGAAGGTATGTTTTGTACGGAAGCGTAGAGCTGCCAATGTGGAGTAGACATTTTTGGCTGGCGAGTATGTTCAAACATACTCGCAAATATGTTCGAACATACTTGCAAATATGTTCGAACATACTCGCAAAAAGGTTCGAACATAGTCGCAAATACGTTTGAACATACTCGCAAATACGTTTGAACATATTTGCGAGTATGTTCGAACGTATTTGTGAGTATGTTCGAACATACTCGCCAGCCAAAAATGTTTACTCCACATTGGCAGCTCTACGCTTCCGTAGTTTTTTGAGTGTTTCTGGTTGCAGTCATAGCATGTTGTAGTTAACCACTTACAACTTGTAAAATTTTTTCAAACGTCTCCTTCCTCTCGGCAGACCAATTTATCAAACCGACTGCGCTCTTCCAGTATGACGGATGGCGTTAGCGATCAGGCCCAGCCTCCTCCTCTTGCGGTAAATATTTCCCAACAATTGCATTTCCGTCCGTCTCGTCGCCTCTCTTGTGCTACTTCCTCCCTTGCTGTTCCGTTAACTGTTGAGCATTCTCATCGTCCCCGAGGGCTTTTTTTAGGTTTCTCCTTCACATCTCCGTTGTCAGTGCTGTGGGTGTTCAACACATTAACCCCGCTTTCCCCCCCACCACCACCACGTCAGGTGTTTTTTCTAACTCTTCACTTTTCCCTCTTGTTGTAGCATTCTTTCCTTTCTTCTTGCCTCACTAGGATTACCGCACCACTTCCTTCCTGTCTTTATAGCTGACTTAAAAGTAAATGCTTAATCTTAAGCACTTTGACCATTGTAGTTAGAGACCCTCGCATGATTTAAGATGTCATTAGTCACAGCCTCCACGTCCGACTGTCACATGATTCTTGAGGCAGTCACACAGTTGAGTCACAGAGCTGTTGAACAAAGGAATACTACAAGTGCTGATGTCAGCAGCAATGACAAGCCATTAGTGGGTGGTGTCATCAGGCAGGCATTTGCTGTCCTCAGCCATCACTGCAAACTTGTTGAGGTTTAGTAGGCACATATACTGGACACATTCAATGCATTATTATTTTTTTTTTTAATAATATCTTTAAAACTTAAAAATGTACAACCATGCACATATCGCTAGCACTGCTATGAAATTACCTTGCATAAAATATATTACTTTTTTTTTTTTTTTAAACCATATTTCCTCATAATTTAGTATCACTGTTCATCATTCAATGAATGCAAAATAGACACCACATGTTTCCAATCAGGAAAAAAAACAGGTAGTTAGTTTGATTCCTAGATGCTACTGAGCCAATGTAACCTCTGTTGCTAACCAAAATAGCAGCACAGACACAGGCATCTGATCATCCCGTGAGATTAATCCAAGTGTGCGCTGTATTATGGCGATCGTACAAGACTTACTTGTTTCGACTAGTTTGCCTCAATTTTTGCCTGATCGTAACATTGCGCCATAACTTTTATTTTAACTCCATTTTCACTTGGCATAAATTGTATTATATTTGTAAATATTATTCAACTCTTTGCATCTTTTCTTTGCAAAATCCAATCAACCAGTCTGTCACAACCTTCCAGCCACCTGAAAATCAATCTCCAAGATTCCCTCAATTGATTCCCCCTCACCCCCCATCACCCAAAAAGTCACAGCTTCCTTCCCCAAACACAATCACTTTCTATCGCCCTTTGTCGTTTCAGTGTCACTTCAATATAATGCCCCACCTTCAACCCCACCTTTTGCCCACTTTGTTAATGCCCCCACCTGACAATACTGTTGTCTGCCACCAGCAGCGTTCCCATTCCAGAAGAACCAGAGCTCAAACAGTCTCAGGTGGTGAGGAGACCACGGTAATGTCTCAGTTTATGTGTAGTACAAATTCTCTGCACCTCTTGTTTAAGACATTCATAAAAATATCCCCAATAGTTGACATAATTTTGCTTCCCTTTTCACATTGAAGCATTTTCATGCTGGACAGACTTTAAAACGGACGTGAAAGAAATTTGCACCAATATAGTCTCTTTTCTGTGTCACATTATTTGTGCACCTATTCATTGACTTCATATATTTGTTTGTTTTTGTTTATTTTCCTGGAGTTAGTCCTGTCTTCACCATGCACAGTTTAAAGATCAGGATATTGTAAAACATGTTGTTGCTAGCTTATGCCCACTTGAATTCAACTTCACTAGAGAAAGACCTGAGAGTCTATATAATTTGCCATCAGGAAATGTACACGTTACTCATGCAAAAATGAGTAACAAACACATAATTCCATAATAATGATTGGATTAAATACTGATGTCATTGATGTCTGATAGTATTTAACTCATAAATTTTGTACTGTTATTTATGTTACAGCAGTTTGTAAAAAAACAAAACAAAACATTTCAGGATGTACTGTACCTTAATTTCAAGGTCAGTTTCTTTGTGTAAAAACAGGAACAAATTTAAAATTAAACTGAAATTGGTAGACTGACCATACGACTAACTACAGGGTGAATTAGTTATGCTTCCTGTCCCTTATCTAAAATGTTCTGTTATACCGCTATACCGTAATGGAAGTTCCGCATCGATAAATGTGAACATATAGTGGCACAATTCAGTCACATCAAATCATCATAATTTGTAGATCTTGCATGATGTCACCAAAATACTATTTGGCAACTCAACTGACATAAGGTTGGTCCTTCCGTGCCTTTGAATTGCAATTGGAACAAATTTCATTTCCCTCCTGGAGACGTCACCTTTTCCCGTCTTCTCTGACACGTTTATTTTTTCCTCTCTCTCCACGGTGGGCGGGGGCCAGTCTCCCACAGCGACCGCGTTCAACCTGACCACGCCGGGCCTGCCCCCTGGATGGGAGGAGCGGAAGGATGCCAAGGGGAGAACTTATTACGTCAACCATAACAACCGCACCACTACCTGGACTAGGCCCATTGTGCAGGTACAGCAGGTCAAGGAGGCGGGAGCTGAACTTGCGTCAACATCGTCATGGCGTTGATTCTCTTTTCGTCCCCTTGTTCTCAGACTTGTGTGCAGCCTGTTCTTTTTTTTTTTGGGTTCTTTTTTTTGTGCCCTCATCTCAGTCTTCCTTCTCTTGTCTAGTGTTTTCTGACACTCCGGATCGGAGCCATGTCTTCTCCTTCCCATGTTTCTTCCCACTGTGTTTTTCTGTCAATTAGTAGAGATGGACGTCTAATCTATCTTTTTATCCTGGTGGTTGTGTTTGTGTCCGTGCATTGACTGCTCGTTGTCTGATTCCCATCTGTCGCCATCACTGATCGCAAGAAGGGGATCCCAGTCAAAAGCATTGCATTGCAGACTAGAGCAGTGCTTGGTGGACCTTCGCCAAGGTTGAACAATACTTAATTTAAAAGTTTTGTTGACTTTGTCTAGTACCTTTGTTACAATCCTAACCAGCAAACAAAACTAGTAAAATAATAATGAATTTCTTGGCGAAGGTAAAAAAAAAAAAAAAAGAGTGTTTGTGGTGCCCCTTTTCCACTGCACAGTCCCTACTCATCATAGGGATAAATTCTGGGTTTTACCAGGTTCTATTGAGTCATTACCTCATGGGTGGCAGAATTTAGGCTTGGGCAAGGATTATTGATTAATGGATCGTTAAGAATTTGATAGAAGCAATCGAGGTGAAATGATTTTCACTCTAGTTTGCTGTCTAAAGATGGACAAGCCGACTTCAGCTGTTAGAGATTGATTTACGCAAAGGGAAGTTGAACATTTAGCTGATCACACTTAAAAAAACAAACAAACTGTTTTAAGCATTATATTACATTTAGTAGCCCCCCCCCCCCCCCCCCCCCCCCGTTTTTTTTAAGTAATGACGATGTGTATTGTACAACGAATAATAATGCTGTTGCACCTTACACAGATGAGATGAAGATAGAATTTGTAAATGGTCATATTCAGTACTTAAGCAATATTTCCACGCATTTAAACAAGCTATGAAATAAAAAAAAATACAGTGAATTGAAGGTCACCAAATCTTAGAACTGTATATGTCTTTATAAGACTGTTAAATCTAGTTTTTTTTTTTTTTTTTTTTTTTTTTTTTTTTTTTTTTTTTTTTTGTAACCATTGAATTACATCTCAACCATTTGGTAAATTCTCGTATTTAAAAAAAATAAAAAATGCCCAAAAGCAGTATAAAAATGCATTTTTTTGTATCACTTGTTAAATGTTTAAAACAGTAGTAATAGTCATAGTTATTTCCCCACATTTTTCAGTTAAGTCAATGTAGTCAATTGCTTACTTATCCCTCATGATTACGGTTACTGGTTGCTCATTGGGCAGATTTACCGCATCATTTAAACCAGTCAGTGTTTCCCAACAATTATTGAGCCAAGGCCCATATTTCACATCGGTATGAATCTCACGGCACACCCTGAAGAAAAACGGTTCACAAAAAGTGGATGTACAGGTTAATTATGCACTTTAAGTCATCTAGTGGAAGAACATTTGATTGTTCTGCTTGCCTGTTAATATCTGATGTTGATAAATTAACAAAAACGTTTTTTTATAGAGAAAATTAATAATATTTATATAAAAATAATTCACTTTTGCTAATTTTCCGTGGCAATCACTGACTTAAAACAAAACAAAAAACTTGCATGTCCTGCAGTCAGCTAATTAGATGACATCACTGGTGTGATGTAGAAAATAGTTGTCACATATCAACAACGGGGCGGGAAAAGAAAGTGTTAAACTTCACAGCCATGTGGAATGCAGACAGCATCCCCTTCTGTTACGGTTAAAATGCCAGGCCAATTTTATCTTCCCATTGTGTCGTTGCCGTTTCTACAAAACTGCAACAAAATTCAGGCTTCTACAGGCAGTGTAAAAGGGGCTAATTCTTTTTTTGTGCTTACTGATACGTTTAATGCAGAGTGTTTTTTTTGCAGTTTCCCGCTGCAATCTACTGTTGAGTGGAAAAGGGGCACGTGCAATGTTAGTTTCCAACCGGTCTTAACCTCAAAAGTGCTTTCCCTCCCTGGCAGCTGACTGAAGATGGTGCCAGCACCTCAGCGGGGGCGGCGTCACCGTCGGGAGCTGCCGCCGCCCTGACACCTGCCCCCTCCCCCTCTTCCAATGCCTCCTCTAATGCCTCCAACAACCACCTCCATGAGCCCCAAGTTCGACGACCTCGTAGCCTCAGCTCCCCCACTGTCACCCTCTCTACCCCCTTGGAGGTGAGATGTAGTCACCCATCCCAGTCCGAACCCTTAAAGTGGAAGTCAACCTTAAACATGTCTTGACAATAATATACCGGTATGTGACCTCACTAGTCTAAACATGACATTCTGATTAATATTACATTTGTTATGAAACAAAATCCAGCCAGTTTTATCCATCTCATCGTGCGGCCATTTTGCCACTTGCTGTCGACTTAAGATGACATCACAGTTGCTCAGGTCTCAGGCGACGATCAATAACAGCTTGCCTGTTTTCTGAAGCTGAGCTGTGATTGGTCGTTACTTTAGATCTGAGCATCTGTGATGTCACTTTCACTCGACCGCAAGTAACAAAATGGCCACCTTCTGATATTGATTAAAAAAAAAAAAAAAAAAAGCTGGTTTTTGCTGCTTAACTCGTACTCCACTAACGCAATATTAATAACCAGAATACCGTATTTAGACTAGTGGGGCTTCATAGAACAAATTGTTTAAAATAATAATAATAAATACATTTTAAAAAATGGGGTTGACTTCCTCTTTAAGAACGGGGGTGGGGAACATGTGCCTGATGTTTAATTCTAACTTAAATGTTAATATTTTAATGCTCATATCAACACCTAATAATCATCTAAGGGTCTTTTTTTTTTCTTTTTTTCCCGATTTTTCAGGAGACACAAAAAATTGAACCATTTGCATCATGAGGAGGTGATTTAGGCAAAAAAAAATATTTTTTGGGGAAAAAAAGACATAGGCAATTATTTTAAGAGGGTGATGATATATAAAAAACAATTATTTGATTGTAGCAGCATCCAGAGGAATTTAAAAAATGATTCGAAAACATGTTTCTCCACCCCTTGTCTTCCCAAATGACCCATAATCCTCACCTAGATGATTCATGAGTCACTTGCTGTTATCGCTCACTTTTTCAGGGTTGTATGCCCCGCTTAACTGGGTGATAATTTGCTTTTCCTCACACTAGTTCTCCTCACTTCTGCTGTTGTGAAATAACAAACTTTGATCTGGGGCATGCTTTTAACAGTAAATCAAGGACAGCGTTTATTTTTTCTGTACTCTGAGGTGCTCAAAGGTGCACTTGCTATATCTATTCAATCTTGCATTGCGACCATAAATACATCACAGTAATGTGGCTAATTAAGAGGGTCTTTGTCACTTGCTGACAAACTACCAAGAGAGCTGACCCTTTAATTAAGGTGTGTCTGTGTGATAATAAGACGCCGTCAAAGCCAGAGTAGGACATAAAACAGAAGCATAATTATAACATCCAGATAAGACTGTTAATTAACACGTTTTGTCGTGTTAAAAATTGAGATAGTTAATTCGGCACATAATAATGAGGGGTTCTTTTGTGATGATGCAACACTTAATAGCTTCTATATGATTGATGTTCTTTAAAAAAGTTTGCAAGAGCACAAGAAGTTGACTTCAAGGTCAGGATGACTCAGCACCGATTATCTTCATTCGTATTTGAGGGAAGTTAAATGCAGTGAATTCTAAGTGGCATTCTTAGAATTGCTTTTATTATTTTTGGCTCATCATTGGAATCTTTTTAAAATGTACACGTGCAAAAAAAGAAAAAAAAACTAAATGGATTTTTTTTTTTATCTCCTTACATCTCCTTATTTTTTTTTTTTACAAGCCTAATGCACATTAGATCTTTCCCTTGAAAATGTATTAATTTGGATTTTTACGATCAAAGCACAAGAGTCTCTTAATTCTGTTTTTTTGTTTTGTTTGTTTTTTTGTTTTTTTAAAGACACAACTAAGTAATGAATCAATTCCAAATAGTCGCAGATAGTGGCAATGTTGTTTATAGTAGTTATTTTAAGAAAGTCATCGAAGGAAGAGATGCTTTGCGGTAATCCGACAACTTGCACTCAATGCATGCAGAACTGTATTTCAAGATTGTGCCTTTTTGGAAGACTTTACGTGTGAGTACTTTTAATAAATGGCTTGTAATAATTTCTAACAGTCATAATTTCAAAATTTCCTTTTTAAACGTTTTATTATCCTTTGTGTGTAGTGGAATAATTCGCAATCTGCGTCCACTTTAATGGTGGTAGAACTTAAAACTTAAAACAAATTTCCTCCCAGTTCTCCCTCAAAACTAAGTTTAGAAATACTGTTGCATACAATTTATAGAAAACTAATTTCATTCAGCGCAGTCATATATAAACTACTCTGCCTCCACAAGACAAAAACACATGATTAGTAACATGTTGATGTCGCCGTTGTATTGCATTTTGAAGGTTTATTCTTGGACTTTTGGGACTGATGATGTAATTATCCATCCAGGGGGCCAACAACATCCAGGCGCGACGGGCAGTGAAGGACACCTTCTCCAACCCCCAGTCCCCTCAGCCGTCTCCCTATAGCTCGCCCAAGTCTCAGCACAAGGCCCAGCAGAGCTTCCTGCCGCCGGGCTGGGAGATGAGGATAGCCCCCAACGGACGGCCTTTCTTCATCGACCATAACAGCAGAACCACCACCTGGGTGGGTAACACTGTACTTCCTTTCACAACACCACTTCTCTTAATTTGTGTTCATATAATGAAATGTATTTACATTTATTTTGAATTAAATGAACTAAAATTGAAAATTATTTTCTGCTCATTTTCTACCCTGTCCCTACTCTTGCACTAAAAACTAGGAAGATCCCAGGTTAAAGTATCCAGTCCATATGAGGAATAAAAACTCCATGGAGCCTGGTGAACTCGGCCCTCTTCCTGTAAGTACATTTTGCTGCTAGATCATAATATTTAATGTAGAACCTCTTGAGAGACTTTTTTTTTTTTTTAACAATTAGTTATACAAGGTGCAATTATTAATTATCAAATCAGTAGCTTAAAGTTAATAAATTTGGAGGTGCATTTTCCTAAAATAATCGTTACTTGAAGCCCTATTATATTTTTTATGTATTAATTAATTTTATTAGTATTGGGGTATCATTTTTGTCAGTACACTACCACTATGGCACACTAAAGGGCCATTTCCTGCGTCATGCTCACGCTTGTCCAACTCTATCACTGGTGGTAACAGAGAAATGCAAAGATAAAGTAACATGATGAAAATTATTCATTTTGTTACACATTATTATTCGCATTATTGGCTAATGCTACTTCCTCGTCCTTTTTGCCATCAGTGGTAGTTACGTGTGGTGGCATCACTAAAACCCAAAGCAACATTAGCTGTGGTGTTGCATAAATGGATTTTGTTTGATTTTTAAATAAGAAAAATGCTTTTGACAATATGTTCTGTGCAGCCTCACTAGTCTAAATATGTGGTATTTTGGTTAATATTGTGTTAGTGGAATACGAGTTAAGTAGCAAAATCCAGCAGTTTTTATGAGTATCAGAAGGCAGCCATTTTGCCACTTGTTGTCGAGTGAAAATGACATCACAGTTGCTCAGGTTTCAGGTAACAACCAATCACAGCTTAGCGTCAGAAAACAGGTGAGCTGTGATTGGCCGTTGCCTGAGCCCTAAGCAGCTGTGATGTCATCTTCAATCGACAGCAAGTGGCAAAATGGCTGCCCCCTGAACTAGATAAAAACGGCTGGATTTTGCTGCATAACTCATATTCCACAAATGTAATGTTAATCAGAATGTCATGTTTAGGCTAGTTATATTATATTATATATAATATATTATTGTCAATAAATGTATAATGTATGTTTTTTCCACTTGTATAGTACGACTATTGGGATTTGGCTTTTGAAATTCCATTGGCATTTCCTTTTTAGTACTGTGAGAAAAAGAGGCAAACCAGGCTGTGTGGTCTGGAAATGGGATTGTTTTGAAAAGGGAGATAGCATTACAAGGAGTGCCATAATGTGACTCATGGTGGCGTGTGTGGTTGGCGTGCGCATGCGTGTGTATGTTCTTATTTCTATCTTCTGTTCTGGTGGATCTAATAATGTCCACTACTTCCTCCGCACCCCCCCGGGGCCGCGTGTGTTTGGCAGCACCTACCAGAGGAGGTTGGTCGGCTCCCTCCTTCTGCCTGCCTACCTACCTGTCTGGTCTGCCACGCTGTGGTCACGTCATGCCTGCAGACAGCACTGCGCTTTCTTTTTCTATGTTTTCATTGTCTCTCTTTTTCTCTCGTGACCAGCATGAACGGGTTATATCTCTTCCTAATTTTTCATCCCCCTCCAGCTTTCTTTCTCCGCACGGCCTCTGCACCAGCACCCCTCCCTTTTGGCTCTCTCCCTGGGGCCTCTAAGATTACGCCATGTCTGTGTAACTGTATCACTGAGGGACAACACAGCACCCTGCGCAGTTTTTAGCAGGGAGGATGGTGAATGTGCAGTGGTGCCTTGAAGGTGGCTGTCTGAAATTGGCCAGTTAAACAACAAAATATCGTTGAGATTATTTGATGGCGGAAAAATAATTCTTTGTAGCGTCCAAACTGTCATATTATGAAACCTTATTAATTGTACCGGCAATCTTTTTTTAAATCTTGGTCTTGTGTTGTAATGTGTGTAAAAATAAACAAAATAAATAAATACATGAATAAATAAATAAATTAAATAATACATTTTTTTATTTTTACCATTTTTTTAGAGTGCTAAAATATAGATATATTTTTTTAAAGAAAAAAAATACTAAATATAATTTTTGTAAGTGTCCCATCATAGCGCTTAATGATCCTGGATGGGCTCTTCTCGTTTACATAGCGGGTGTTTTCAGACACTGTTGTGCGTGTTAACGAAACAGACAAAGGGAAAAAAAAAACCTACATGCAGAGATTGAAACTTTGTCATAAAGTTTCAAACGCTGAAGTTGCCAAGTCTAAATGAAATCCTCACTTAATGTAACACTTTTTGATCAGCATAGGGCCGCTAACCACAGAAGCTAACGTAGCAGCAGTCATTTAGAAGTCTTTACATGAACTTAAGCATTGGCAGTTAAAGTATTTTTTTTTAAGTGAGTTGTTAGAATTTTAGTTTTAATTTTTTTGTCATTTTTATTTAGCTGGTTTAGTTGAGTGGTGTTGTAGTTGGCGTGTTTACTAATGAGTGAAGTTAGCGTCTACCCATTAGCCTGGCTATTCTTCTTATAGTCTAGTTCTTATACATTCTCATAACTAAATGAACCTCATGAACTTAACTGCATTAATAGATTTAATTGAATGTCAATATTTCGGACACTGTAATGTATCAGTAGCAAATTTTCGCTCCACTGTACAAAAAAAAAAAAAAAAAAAAAAATCTCTAAGTACACACACGAATGTGTAACGTTATGGTCAACTCACATTTGTAGTTGTTTCAGTTGTTATCTGCTGTGGGCAATGTTGCGTGAGCCATTTTAAATTCTGCCAATTTGTATTTTTCCAGTATTCTCTTGGGGTAAATGGTAAATTGGAAAGGCAGGACTGTTTTTCTGCTCTGTATGAATTAAAATTTGCATTTTATTAGGAAATGTATTGTAGTAAAATAGAAAGTTGCTGGGAATATGAATAATGGACTATAGATGTGTGAAAATTTTAGTTAGTAAAGTACAGTAACTAAGTATTTGTACTCCATTACATTGCAGCCTACATTTTTACTTTGCGCAAATATCGCACAGCGCCAAAATCCAAGTCATTGAGTTTGCATAACATTTATGATTGTATGGTGCAGGTCCAATAAAAATTAGGGTGTAACTCCAAGTGTGTGTTTCAATAATAAAAGAGAGAATGGAAAAACTCTTCTGAACAACACTAAATTATGAAGTGCCAATGTCAGTAAGGCTTGCATATTATATTAAAATGGCGGTTTGAAGAGAGGGAAAAGCAAACTTCAAAGGTTGGAGCTGCGTTTGTGGACTTTACAGCTGAGGAGTGTAGACTTGGCTTTTTTCAGCCCCACCACCCTCCCTCCCGCTTCACTTTATCTCCTTACTTGAATTGCCTGATTTCTGGTGCTGGGTGAGTGCGTGTGTGGTCTGTGACTCTTAAGCGGTGGCTCTCCGGTATGAACCGGAAGCCGGCGGTGATAGTCGTGGTGATGAGCCTTCTGTGTCATGTGTGGTGGTATCTGTCGTGTCTTTGCAGTCCTGACTCAAAGAGCAATAATTTAAAAAAAAAAAAAAAAAAAAAAAGAGAGAGAGAATATTTTCTTTTGTGGTGTTTGATTGAGCTTTGCTATTTGCATTTTCTTTTGGGGAGGAGGACAAGTTCAATCAAGCCTGAAATAAACAACAGATTTGAATAACTATTTGAGCATGGCCTGTTTTGAATGGTGATTGTTTTTTTTGTTGTTTTTTGTTGTTGTTTTTTTTCCCCCCACTCCTCTCATCTTCCATTTTGTTTTATCTTTGTAGCCCGGGTGGGAGGAGCGAGTTCACACAGATGGACGCACTTTCTACATTGACCACAGTAAGATGATATTTGAGACTTTTTTTTTTTTTTTTTTTTCCCATCCCTCATTGGGCCACGTGGTGCTTACTAATTTCTGAATGTATTTATGCCAAACATTGTGTCCTACGATATGAAGTTACTTAAAACGAGACAGAGAAAGAACAAGTGTCTTTTTATTTGTTTGTTTGTTTGTTTTTACAGAGTACACATTTCAACTGTCGTTGATAATAACATTACAGGCCAAAACATACAAGTGTAATAATTTAGCCATACCTACTAACCAATAAAATAAAAGTGTAAGAAAAACGCTAACCATTGTTACTGGTTGGGACGGCCTTCATATAATCCATTATTTGAAATTGTTTGTTATTCAATTTGTCTTTATATTGAGCCAAAATTCACTGAGCTGCTTGGCTGCAACCAGCAGTGGTTGCTGTTGCTTTCAATTATTTGGGCATCTAAAAAGAACAACTTTACGTAATGAGAGTTCTGAAAAACATAACAAAATGAATGTTAATTTCCCAATAGTCAGTCAAGGAAACATGATAATAGTGATGTCATACATGTAGGCGGTTCCATAAAAGCAGAAATTCTAGATTTGTGTGATGGTAGTTTGGTATTTTTGGTGACTTCCGAACTCTGCAAAATTAAGATTTTGTGTTTGATCATCTACGTTTGAGATTTCCTATACTGTTGGCAGTCTTTGAATTCAGATGTATGTTTTTGCTTCTCTTCCGAGCCTAACCTGCGTATTCTACTTTGTCTTTAGTTAGCCTGTATTCCCTAACATTATAGTATGTATTTGCCAAAAAGCGGGCATATTTTGCCATATTTTAGGCATATTTGTTTGCCTCAGTGTGATGGCTCGTTAGTCTAGACTAGTGTTGGTAGTATGTTACCCAATATGAAGCGAAATAAAAGCAAATACGTTGTTGAGAAAACAAATTGTACATTAAATCAGATTGTAGCACATGGTGGCTAAAAGGTTCTAAATGGGCTAAAAAGAGGTGCATCCATATCGTTCGCTAACTTAGATGCATAAATAACTACATGCTCGATTGTGTGGATAGTGTTGGTGGATTTTCACTAAAAACATGAAACTGTTTCCTATTTGATGCAGTCCTTGAGTGAGCAAGTATTCCAATGTTTGTTTGGTCTCATCTAGATACGAAGAACACACAGTGGGAGGACCCTCGCCTTCAGAGTCCTGCTATCACCGGACCCGTGAGTAGTTTCCACTCGGTGCTCATGTGTTCCATGCGTTGGTAACAACACTGTGTCCTCTGTTAATACTGTCGCCCGCCTCCTGTCAGTCTGTCACTTCAGTCACTTAGCATGCCAACACCTTTGGGTCAATTCTATGCCGCACGATTCTCAAGTTGGCACTTTAAACCATGTTTCCACCAAGCAATTAGCCAATTTTTGCTGATTCCATTGTAAATGTGTGTTTTTTTTTTTAAATTGCTTGTCTTGTCTTCTGTGCAGGCTGTTCCGTATTCCCGAGAGTTCAAGCAAAAGTATGACTACTTTCGGAAGAAGCTAAAGAAACCGGTAAGAAGTGTGCTGGGATATTCAGCATATTTTTACAGTGGAAAACCTACCGAGTTCCCATAATGATGCTTGATTGCAGATATGCTTCCCACTGTCTTTGGAGCTCACTGAATATTAAAGACTATAATTTGTTCTATTCTTCACAATCAATGCTTCAAGTCATTGTTTCATGTTATTTTCTAATCCTGGGGACTTAATCTGTCGCATTAATTAGGTGAGCGGCTTGCACAGCATGTTTAAGGTCACGAACGTGATTCACAAAGTGTTGGAATTGAAAGTTTAGTTTTATATTCAGTGGTGCCTTCCAAGTAATTTAAAGCCTTTTTCTTGTAGAAAACAATGTAAATTGCCACCAATGTTGCAATTTAAATAAATTAGGTTAATACCATATATTAAAATGTGTTTGTTTGACTTTGAAGAAATTATCAAGCGGTTTGGTTAAATATTGCAATGTGTGAAAGCAAAATAACTTCTTTCCCAGCCTCTCGCTGTCACTAAAGGTGTCCCACAAGGATCAGTTCTTAGTCCTATGCTTTTCTCCATTTAAGTGGTTCTCAACCTTTTTTCAATGACGTACCCACTGTGATTTTTTATTTTTTATTTTTGTCTCAGCCAAGTACCCCCTACCCAGCGCAAAGCATTTCTGGTTAGAACAGGAAAAAAAAAAAAAAAAAGAGAGAAAAAAAAAAAAGAGTGCTGTGCCTTCATTGTCTGATTTACTAAACTTTGGAACTGTATTTATGTGGTCTCTCTTGAACTATTTAGAAATATAGATATAAGTGAAAAAACAGAATTAATTATAAATAAAGATTTGTCACGTAACAATGTTCTTCTTTGTGATTATACTAAAGCTCTGGAGGATTTATCTGTATGCAGATGATACACTGGCACATCTACAGACAGTCTTTCAAAAGCTTCAGTAAAATCCAGCTGGCTTTCTTTATTCTGCATCTTAAATTAAATACCTCCAAAATCATAAGAAGGGACTTGCACCTTCAGTAAACTGCAGCCCAAAATGAAAACAAACATTGATTAAAATCATTTTTGACAGACTTTATCATCTGCGTTATTACAGACTGACATCCCCAACCGATTCGAGATGAAGCTCCATCGCAACAACATCTTCGAGGAGTCGTACCGGCGGATCATGTCGCTCAAAAAGCCCGACGTCCTGAAAGCGCGCCTGTGGATCGAGTTTGAGTTGGAGAAAGGCCTGGACTACGGGGGCGTGGCCCGAGAGTGGTTCTTCCTCTTGTCCAAGGAGATGTTCAACCCCTACTACGGTCTCTTCGAGTACTCCGCCACGTAAGTCCAACAAATAGTTCCGCCCGCTTGAAAGAGAACAAAAATGCCACCGCTGTTGAGCTGAGGTGTTTGTTTCCTCTCATTCAAAAATCCATCCTGATGCAAATTGTTTCCCATTCTCAAAACAAGGGAATATAATGGACGGTTCCTGATTGCCTGCTTTTGTTGGCGCCAGCAATTACCGCACATTTTTTTTTTTTGTGATGTAGTGCAAAGGTAGAACAAACAAAAGTAATTTCACGTGATCAAGCCCTTCAACAGACAATTGAGACATTCCCTTTGATTTCTTTAGTCTAAAATTAGGACAGAAGAAACGACATCTGCTTAAGTTGTTCCTTAGCAACCGCAGGTTTCTTTCTGCTCATTTCTGTTTTCACCTTCATGACACAGATTGCCACTCGAATAAGAAATTGCAATTGTCATTTAAAACGTGCAGTTACAGTAACATATAATGGAAGTGGCCCTTTTGATTGTTGTTACGCGCAGAGACAACTACACCCTCCAGATCAACCCCAACTCGGGCCTGTGCAATGAGGACCACCTTTCCTATTTCAAGTTCATCGGACGCGTGGCGGGAATGGCCGTGTTTCACGGGAAGCTGCTCGACGGTGAGCGTCCGGACTTGTGTTGGCAGCCCATCTCAACTTCTGACATTCACACACAGCTCACTTGTGCCCCCTGCAGGCTTCTTCATCCGACCGTTCTACAAGATGATGCTGGGTAAACAGATCTCGCTGAAGGACATGGAGTCTGTGGTGAGCCATTGCAGGACGACTCAGGCCCTCGAGTCCCAGTTGTAAATCGGTTTTAAGTGTCTGCATTTTCTCTTCAGGACAGTGAATACTACAACTCTCTCAAGTGGATCCTGGAGAACGATCCCATGGAGCTGGACCTGCGGTTTTGCATTGACGAAGACAATTTCGGACAGGTAGGCGACATCGCTTTGTTTCATTTGAGGTGGAAGCTACTGTGTTGACACTTTTTATAGTGTGTTTATAGGAGTGATCATAAACTGGTATGCGCATCCGTGGAAGTGCGTCAGATTAAAAGTGTAATGACTTTGTGTTGTTTTTGTTGTTGCAAAATACAAATAATTCCTCTAGAAAATTATAATGAAAAAATTGAGGTTGTCATTTCGAAGGCAGTGTTTGAGATTAAAAGATATGTTTTTAAAGATTTCAGGATCTTGAAAAGGACATGTGAGATTAAGCTACTGTAATGGCAGTGTGTTGTTGTTGTGTGTGTTTTTTTTATAAAATAAAAAGGGCACTTTTTTTTTTTTTTCCAAAGTAATGGCCATAATATTATATTTACAATGTCAGAACTTAAATGTCACATCTCCTTTTTTTTTTTTTTAAGTTTCAACAAGATTTTAAATAAGTTTGGTTTTAATTAGTTTTAGTGTTAGTTTTACTTTTTTGAATAAATGGAGTTAGGGCTGGGCGATATGATCAATTAATTTGATTTATTGCCCAGCCCGAAATGGGGTATTGCGTAATAAAGTAACAAACAACTATTTGACCTTCCTTCTTCATTCTGGATATACAACAATACCAAAATAAATACATTGAAAATTTAACCCCGAAAGCTCATGTATGATAATTGACAAAGCTGAAAATTAAGGATACTTTCAATAAAATTGTACAGTATATATAAATAGTTGTTTAAATGTCAGATCTAGTCTGTTTTTCTTTTTAAGGGTTTCATTTTCTTGTTTTGTTTCTTATTCTTTTTTCCCCCCTTTTTTTCTTATTTTATCTCATGAACAAAAATGTTTTTGTTTTTTTTCCCTTGAATTTTAGTTTATTTAGTTTTCGTTAACTATAATAACCTTGCTGCTCTTTTCCCTCCCCCAGACGTACCAGGTGGACCTCAAGCCCAGCGGCTCGGACATGGTGGTCACCAATGACAACAAGAAGGAATACATCGAGTGAGACTCTTAATGTTTTGATTGTTCACGTGTAAAGACAATGCCGTGTGTCATGTCATGACACACTTTGTCTCCCGACAGTCTGGTCATCCAGTGGAGGTTCGTCAATCGGGTGCAAAAGCAGATGAACGCCTTCCTGGAGGTATTTCTGCACCACCGCCTTGTCGCCACCAAGGGGCAGTGTAACCCCAAACTGCTCCGTCATTGTGACGTTTGTAAAAAATCGCTGAAGTTTCGTTCTTGTTTTCAGGGCTTCACCGAGCTCATCCAAATAGATCTGATCAAGATCTTCGATGAAAACGAACTGGAAGTATGCAGTTTTTACGTTTATCAACTAAAATGAAATAAAATTTATCTTGATCAGCTGAAGTGGACACTCCCAGTTGATTACTTTTCTACGTTTGTGCAGTTGCTCATGTGCGGCCTGGGCGACGTCGACGTCAACGACTGGCGGCAGCACACGGTTTACAAGAACGGCTACTGTCCCAACCACCCGGTCATCCAGTGGTTCTGGAAGGTCAGCCCGTTGCTTGTGTATACGCACGCCACTCGCTTGCTGTTTTGTTTGGCGCCATCACCTTTGAAGATCAAAGTCTGCTTGGAAGGACAGACTTGTTTGCGCTGTTGAATGTCTCAACCTGTCCCCACTTATCTCGTTTGATTTGAGGCTTAAGCACACACAGCAAATACAAAGAGCCAAAACATCACGAAGAATGGAGCCAATCATCTTTTTGCAATATTGTTATTTTGTCTTTGGACATAAGGACACTATTTATAATACATTTGATAAAATAATAGAGATCCATGTTCAACATTTTGAAACACTTGCGAAAAATTAAAGTGGACTGTTTTATTGGATATCCCCTGTGACCTTTTGATTACGCAATATAAATTGTGTGTTATTTGCCTTCTTTTAGGTTGTCCTGTTAATGGATGCGGAAAAGAGGATCCGACTTCTCCAGTTTGTTACGGGAACGTCGCGGGTGCCCATGAATGGCTTTGCTGAGCTTTATGGTACTATTTCCTTCCTTCTTTCCCTTCATTTGCTTCCTTGCTTGTCCTTCCCTCTCCTGTCCTTTTTGCTAGACAGCAACCATAAGCAAAGCTAGAGCTACCAAATTAACTCATTCACTCCCAGCCATTTTCACAGAAGCAATCCCGTTCGCTCCCGGCTGTTTTACACAATTTTGACTGATTTTGCAAGGCCCACAGAATATGTTTAATTGCTATAAAAGCATCAAAAGAAAGATTAAAGTCTCTTCTTTCATCAGGAAAAAAAGGTACGGTATGTTTCTGTTTCCGTTTTGCAGCAATTAGCATTTGAAGAGAAATTGTAAGTAATTTAACTTTTTTCCGAGATGGCCCTGGTTGATCTCCTTTGCTCTGCTGCCACCTGCTGGCCGTTTGTGTAATAACTACCATTTCTGCAATCGTTCTTTGCAGTTGAGAGGCTGCATCAAAGCCTTCTGTATGCTCTAGCGTAAGAAAAGAAGAAAAAAACGTATAAGTACGTCTTTGGGACACTTAAAACCTTAAAAAGAAAACATATTTACACGTTATTGGGAGCAAATAAGTTAATTACATTTATTTTCAAAAAATGTGTGATACTTTAAATGCTAAAATTGCTAGGATAAGAAAATGTTAAGATGACCAAATGCTGTTTTTCCAGGTTCAAACGGTCCTCAACTGTTCACTATTGAACAGTGGGGAACGCCGGATAAGCTGCCCAGGGCCCACACATGGTATGTAACAGTCCCACCTTTTTTTTTAATGATTTTTTTGTATTTTTCAAGTATTATCTTTCAATTGAGATAAAATTAAATGATCTTTGGCTCTTATGGAATAATCAATCCTTTCCCCAGTTTTGATAGATAATTCACGCAAGTTCCTCTCAAGGGAATGGTTGTCAATAGCTTTTTTATTTTAATTAATTATAATGTGATTTATTTATTGATAAATATTTATTTATTTATTTATTTTATTTATTTAAAATATATTTTTTTGTATTACTTATAAAGTAATATTTACTATAAACTCACTTTCATTTTGGCCCAATTAGTGACCTACTGCCATCTACGAAGAAAATAACGCCTTCCTCAAATAAACAACTTCCTTTTTCCATCAACAAACCAAAAACTGCTGAGACCCTTTGAACTTAGTTGCTAACCAAAACAGCAGCACATCTGGATGTGTAGCTTTTGGCCGCATGTTGTAAATGAGTTTGTAGTATTAAAGATAATCAGTGTTTCTCAACCTTTTATTGCGCCAAAGCACGTAACGTTTAATGTATTTTTTATTTTATTTTTTATGCTTATATTAACTTAATCCTACCCCCATCTTCACTTGAGTTAATCAAGTATTTATGTAGCATGCCTCATGAAATGTTTTAACGTTCTTTGACCAGTTTCAACCGCTTGGACCTTCCCACCTACGACTCGTTTGAGGACCTGCGGGAAAAGCTGCTGATGGCGGTGGAAAACGCGCAGGGCTTCGAGGGAGTTGACTAAACGGGGGGGGGGGGCCTCCCGTGAGAAAAGCAGCATCCGAAGCCACCTCCGAGTTATCGGAACTGACAACGGGGAAACACAACAACAACAAAAAGCGTCCAAACCGGCTGTCGTAGCATGCGGTTAGCCAACGCCGGACTGTTAGCCATACGCGACTGTACAGCAAGTCGACATGCTACTACATCTTTCAACGGAGGAGGGCGCCCCCAGCAGGGAAGGGAGAGTATTTAATCCCCTGGCATGAGCATGAAATACCATCCCGCCCGGCACTAAACCCTGTGGAAGCACTACTACTAACGACTAACATTTCAGTACTCGAGCTAGCGCAGCAGCCAAGGCCTTAACACGGCTCCCAACACCGGATTACCTTAGCGATCTAACTAGCCAATCACACTTCAGGAAATCTGCCACGCCCACTCTCCTTTGTTGCCACAGGAGCCTTTTTGTCGATTTAGGAGATTTTTTATATATATATATATACACATATATATATATATATATATATATATATATATATATATATATATATATGTGTATATATATATATATATGTATATATATATATATAATATATAGTTGTTGTTTTTTTTTAAATCATTGGTATGATTCCTTCAGGAAATGACGTCTTTGTACTGTTTACTATTTTGACAATTCTCAATGATCATGCAAAGTGAAGTGGAAAAAAACCCTCCATTTTGTTACGGTGATTAATAGCAAACGTGTTAAAAATAATGAAATGTTTCTTTTTTCCATTGTTATTATCGCTACTCTGAATATCGTCGTCGTGCGCCAAAAAGCAGCATGAAAACGATAAAACGTACGTACGTCGTCATGGCTCGTGATTCGGGGATGTTGGGCTAGTGTCTGTAAGAATGAATAGTCCTGGCTTGTTCATAATGCTGTAAATTGTTCTCTTTTTTTTTTTTTACAGTATCTAAATGTATGTACCACTTTACATTACATTTAACAAGTATTACCGATCAACACTAAAAATGGAGTGTATGGGAGCGCGTGAGAAAGAGACAAGCTGTGATTTAAAACTCTTGAATATTATTAAGCAGCACGTTTCGTATAAAAAAAAAAAAAATCAAATGACTAGAACTTCTCCTTTTTCTAACATCTTGGAACCTAAAGGGCACTTTATACATCACTGAGGTCACCTGTGTCGTCAACTTTTGAATGTGACTCTACTTCTTATGCAGCGCTTAGCCGGTGCAATAGAACCGAGACTAATGTGGCTAAGCTGCTAAGACAAACACATTTTGGAAAAAAATAGATATATATTTAAAAATACTTTGTCCACTTTATGCTATTGCTACCACCATTCTTGTCCTTTATCCCCCCCCCCCCTTTTTTTTTTAAAATGTGCTTTGCTTACTTTTCTAAAAAGGGTGGCTATATATATATATATATATATATATATATATGTATATATATATATATATATATATATATATATATATATATATATATATATATATATATATATAATATGCCACTGCTCTCATCTCTGTGGTTCATTTAACTTCAGTCCAATAAAATAAAAGTGAAACTTCTTTCAACTCCTCTGTTGTCTTTCTCTCACTAGGAATGGCTTCTTCGGAAAAGTGACAATAAACGTAGAAAGTTAATCTTTTTTTTTTTTGTCTCCACTTAAGAGTATTATAATTCAGAGGATCATAGTGCATCAGCAATGTTCATCCAGTTTGTACACAATGATTAACACGTTTTGTAAGACTATTCAGAGGTTTTATTTAACACAAACCACCTTTTCATGAGGCTTATCAATAGTGTTAGCATATTAGCACAGATGGGAAATCCAGGTCCAGAAAGTAAACAACTTGCCATAGTTCGGCTTTAGCTACAGGTGCTTGTACTCAACCAGCAGGTAAACGAGGTCATTAAGAGAAACACCTGCGGCTAAAGCCAACGCTGTTCCGGTTTTTACTTTTCTTGACCTTGTTTTCCCATCTCTGCATATTAAATGTGCTAGCACAAACGCAAATATGGTGACTAAGCACTTAAGCTTTTAAACCATGTTGACATTTACACAAACAGAATAGATGGAATACTATAGCAAATTTTAACGGTAAACTATAGCACATGAGGGAAGCCAAAAAATACTTTCGATTTTACTTAATGACATCAATATTCCACACGATGGCGCCAGAGTTATACTTTTGCTTTGGCCTCAAAAAGCCATTCGGCGAGATTTTCAGCAAAGAAGATACAGTCCATATTTGCCAATGCCAAACCCTGAATGAGCTGTAAGTTGTTGTTTTTTATGTAGCACTTTCACAATAGCCGCAGCAGTACTGAATTATTGTTATTCTATTAGAACTATAGGCTTGTTGTAGTAATAGTAGTTTCTCTCATGAGCTAATAAAATACATTTATAGTATATTTATAATTGGGTAATAATTGTTACATACAGCATATTTTGTTATACACACTTGAAAATAAAGCAAGCCAACATATTACATTTGTATATTGCAAGTGGGAAACAAAGTGCATTTCTGGTGATTTAGTAACTTGGAGAATGTACTTTTGAAGCGTTGGTTAATGGGCTGCACGTGTTACGGTGAAGAGACGTCCGTTCATTCACACACGCAATCTCCCAAGTTATCAGCTCCAAGGCCGAGCAAATAAAAGCCAGCCTGCCAGCGCGGGGACATTTTATCAAAGCCCAGCTAGACTCAAAAGGCTTACAAACAAGCCAACCAGCAGCCAAAAAAAACAAAAAAAAAACTGCCATTAGAGGTGCACATGCACAATTAAATTAGGTCGAACTATGGTTCCTTAAAAGTCTGCTATTGTTAATGAGGACTTTTCTTAGAGGTACACACGCCATTGGTAAGTATTAGGCTTTGTGAATAAAAGTAACAGGTGAGTTTACTAGAACGAACCTTTTTAGCTAACTCCTATAACCTTCACCAAAATGACCATTAACCTTTCAAATGGAGATACAAGTCACACTGACTGCAGACTCAGTTATTTTCTTCGTCTGTGCTGTCGATGCGTTTGTGAGCAAAGACTTCTTTGTAGAATCTACGGACCTGATCACTAATTTCACTGATGAGTTTCATGATGTCATCTCTTTTGGGGATGTTTCATGCCATTAACCATGGCAATACAGTATCAAAACTATAGTAGCAGCAAGTTACATATTATGGGTTAGTTATACTTCCGGCTGGGTTAAAAATAAACCACTTTGGGTTATTTTTGACCAACCTGTTTTCGGGTTAACAGGGTTAAACACAGGAGGGTCCAAAATAACCCAATATGGGATCAAATATAATTTTGGTGTATCAATTTAACCCATACACCAAAATGTTAGGTCAAATGAATATCTTTTGAGGATTATTCATTTAACACAAACATTTGCCAAGTGAATAATCCCCCAAAAAACACAACGACCCAGTCTTTGACAGAATTTGGGGACATTTTCCAAGTTTGGTGGGGTTGTTTTGTGGGTGATTCAACCCAACAGCCCATTCTTTAGGGTTGTTTTGTACAAAACATCCCAATTTGCGGGCTTTGTACAGAGTAATTTGTACAATTTTTTGTGCATTATTCATTTAACACAAAAAAAAAAGTTATCCAATGAATAACTCACAAACCTTGGGGACATTTTCACGCTAATTGGGTTACTTATTTAACCCAAAAAGTTGGGTCAAATGAATAACTGACAACCCAACCCAAAATACAACCCAACAGTCCAGTCTTTTGGCTTCTTTTTGTTCTAAAAATTCGGGAGGCTTGATCAAAGCAACCCAATTTTGGGGGGTTATGCATTTTGACCCCGATTTTTTTGGTTAAATGAATCCAACCCAAAAAGTTTGGTCAGTCCCCTCCTCCTGTGATGGATAAAAACGTCTTGCTGCTTAATTCATATTCCGCAAACGCAATATTAATCAGTGTGGCGTTTAGAATAATGGGAGTGCATAGAACGTAGTATAAAGAAAAAAATTCGACTTGACTTCCTTGTTAAGATTTTATTTTTATTTTTTTCCCCAGTTGAGTTCATCTCACATTAATGGACAATGTTTTGAAATGAAACATATAGGCTAGTGTTTGAAGCTAGTGTGTAGACTTTTTTTTTTTTTTTTTTTTTTAAATTATTGTTTTTAAAAAATATATAACCACTGGTTCATTTAATTTTAAAAAGGGCATATTGGGCACATTGACCTGCAGTGTAAAAGACCCTGTTGCCTCAGCGAGCCCCCCTTTTTTTTTTTTTTTTTTGGTCCCACCTCAGTTCACCCTCTCAGCACTGGTCAGGGTCGATCAATACTTCCCCTTTAGCTTATCACTAATGTGCAACCAGCTGTTTGTCTACATAAAGACTTGGACTGGGCACGGACCTCCCTCGGCTCCCCACCTGCCCCGTCAACTTCTGGACTTTTACCGTTTTGGAAAGATTCCGCAAGGTATATGAAGAGGTCGGGACGCGGCTGGGACGGGAGACAGGGAACGACCGCCGTCCGCTCCAAATGCAGGTGAGCTGATTTTCATAAATTGGCTGATTTTGATTCGGAGGAAAATGTGTGGGAATTCCGCAGATGTTATCGCTTGAGCCTGGTGAATACATTCCAACAAAATGGTGACTTTTGTGGATAATCCTGTTTATATGCTGTGTCTTGTTTTTCACAGTTGCCTGACAGCAGGTTTTTATGGCGGATCCAAGAATTCCCGACCCATCCGTCCACCAAGCAGTATCCGTCCTCGGGAGCTGTGGAGTGTGACAATGGTGTTTGTGTCCTGCCAATCAAACGCCATCATCACACTAAATAGCTACAGGGTGGAAAAAAAACACTCAGAATCTCCACTGATTTTTTTTTCTTTTGTATTTCACATTTGGGGTAAAATTTCATAAAAGCTCAACATAAAAGAAATTTGCTTTGCTTTACTTTCTCTCTCTTGCTGTGTGCTGTTTTTTTTTCTTTCCATTTTTTAAAATAGGCTCATTTAACCTAAAACATTTAAGAAACAAAAATTGTTATATAAAACATCATTATCATGATAAAGGGTGAAAAAAAAAATAATCTGGATTTTTCTCCCTTTGAGGTAAATTTTCCGTTGCTGATGGATATGAATTCAACGTGCAACCTATTAGGACCGCCCATTTACCAGATTTTCGTGCACGAGTCAGTTTAAAAATGTAACGCTCACGATTATGTTGGTTCATTAATAACTCTCATGTTGTATTGTGGGTAAATTTGACGTGTTTAAAGTTTAATATGCTATAAAAATACATTTTTAAAATGTATAAAAAGGACGTTCTTTGTGCTTCTTTTTATTGTATACATTTTTCCATTAAATGTTATAAGAAAACATTAAAGGGGGAAGTCAAGTAAAAAAAAGTGATGTTTACAACATCGTCTATGTGCCCCCTATAGTCTGAAAACAGCATTTTGATTCATATTACATTTGTGAAATATGAGTCAAGAAGCAAAATCCACCTGTTTTTATCCACTTCCTGTTGACAGAAAATGACCTCATAGTGCGCTATGGTAATGACCAATCACGGTTCACCTGTTTACTGTGCTTGGTCAGCTTTATTGTATCATTTATTTGTATTGTCTTTGTTTCTATACACTCACGAGACAGTTCAGTTGTATTTAACTTTTAGTTTTAATATATTTGCATCTCATCTCTGTTTGCTAATTTGCATTTAGGTTCCAACTGTGCATAAAGTCACGGTCGTAAAACAATATTTCATATACAGTAGTATTGGTAATATTGGTAGTAGTAGGACCAGGCACTTCCTAACTAAACATATAACAAAAATGATATTTTAAATATAGACAAAATACAAGCATGTGTCTGAAATATGTGCTGTTAATACATTTCATTTTCAAAATATATTTCTCAAAGTATAAAAGTCCACTATCCTAACCCACCAACAAAGGGTTTGAAGCAATCATCAAAATAACCACATACTGTATTTTTTTTTCAAGTGCAAAGGACTCACTTGCATAAAAATGACCATTCAAGGACAGCACATAACTGTTGAACAATTGAACCAACATTACGTGCAAAAACTCATGTATTTTTTTTTTTTTTTCCACAAAAATCAACTCACTCAAATTTTAATATTATTGAGGTACTACGTTTGTCTTGCTTATCATTCCAAAGTTTAAAAAATATTAAGCTACTGACGACATTGGCTAGGATGACTCAGTGTGTGCCATCTAGTGGTGATTGATAAAAACTACACTTAACCCCCGCAAAAGCCCAATTCTGCCGGTAACCACGGATTTGCGTAGTCGCACATTTCTTTTTCTTTTTCAAAGTTTTCACATTTTGGATTTTTCTTGGTTCTCCCGGATTTTTTTCCCCCTTTGTTTGCAGCCGTTCATTGTGGAAATTGTACATAGAACGTTCATCAGCATTATTGAGGAAATGCTTCAGCATTCCCACATATGTTATTGTGATTTTTATTCTCCGCACTTTTTTTTTTTTTTTTTTGCCGTGTAACAACTCCCACATAATACTTCCGATTTACATTGTACACATTTCAACTAGCTTAAAAAAAAAAAATATCACACCTCCTGGAGTATATATATCATCTAATTCCACATTACTTACAGTATTTGCACAATTTAACATTTAATATCAACTTTTCCCCATTCATTTTCAATGGGACAGACACTGTCTTTTTTTTAAACTTTTTTAAGTATTACTTTCCACGCCCACTGCCATACATATAACTTATCATTACCAGGTGTCTGAGACTAAAGCGCATTGTCCAGTAATCCGGAGGTTATAATTTCGTAATGTATCTCTCAATTTAGTTCATAAGCATTCCTCAGACATTCAAATGTTAGCATCAGCTATTAGCATTCAGCTTTTAGCATTCCCACGCAATTTCTCCAGAAATTGCACTTAGTCTAGTTGAAGAATATTTTTAGGTTTGTAAATTAAAAAAAAACAAAAAACTTGAACTAGCTGTTTTCTTTGTCCAATTACTCCCAAATTTGAACCATGCATAGTAGACAGATGTAAGAAGGTTGCGTTTTTGTCACTGATGGCAAAGCTTAATGACTCAACACAAAACATGAAACCCACAAGTCAATTTCACAAAGCTCAGTGACACCGTAAGTTCATAATACATTCCAAAAACAATAACTAAAAGGCAAAAAATTGATTAACATTCAACAAATAAAAGGATTTACACTGAATCCATCAATAAAAGTATTGCACTTTGTTTCATAGTCCACAGTGTTTCCTCCAATAAGTTAATTATCCAGTTCATTAATTTAATGAAATACACATTTGGAAACATCACCAAAGTCAAAAAAGAAAAGAAAGAAAGTCAATGTAAGACATGACAGTTCAACAGCCCAAATCCCACCCAAGCCCAAGCGCTTCCTTCCCGGTGTTAGCACTTGGCCTTCAGAGTGGGCCCAAACGTTTTCTTTTTGGGTCCTGTTGAAGGCTGCGCTTTGCTTTTGGGGGCGCAGGGAACCTTTTTGGCCGCTTTGGGCTGGAGGGAGGCGAGGCCCAGGATCTCGCAGTACGCGTTGCACTGGTGCAGCGCTTTGAACTGGTCGATGAAAGAGGTGGCGCAGTTGCCTTTGAAGCCCTTGTAGCTGCAAAAACAAGTTGGGAAATAGTCCGAAAATATCCCTCAGAATTCAAAATACAAGTTTTTTGTTTTTGTTTTTTTGTTGTTTTGTTTTTTTAAGGATAACACTCACCCTTTCTTACAGGTGGCTATTCCCACATCGGTGAGCTTCATTCCGACTCCTGCAGAACATGATCATGGTTTCTACAATTGTTTTTGTTTTGTTCTACAGAAAAACAATCAAGTTGATTAGCGTGACATCCTTTTTGCCCACCTTGCATGTCAGTAACCAGCAGGTTGCCGTCGGTCCGTTGGTACACCCAATGCTGGAAGGCGCAACACTTGCGCCCCGCTTCCGAGTCCCGCCTCAGCAGGTTGATCTCCTTGCCGTCCTTCACCGAATACTTGACGAAGTCGCCGATCAGCTCCTCCTCCAGCGTGGCGTACGGGATGTCGCTGGACGGCCGGTGAACCAGGTAGATGGGGATGATCCTGTGTGCGAGGATGAGAAGGCAGAAATGGACGAGGCGCTTGCGTGGTGTGACTCACGACCACTAGGTGGTGCCCAAGAGCAACAATTCACAACTATATAACACAAGCAGTATTTTAAGAATTACATAGCAACATTCAGAACAACTTAATGTTTAGATTGGAAGTTTCTTTTGAATTATTTATTTATTTATTTTTTTTAAATATCGCTACTAATTTATAATGCATTAATTTCATTTTTTACTATAGCTTTTGCGCATTGTCCATAATCATAGGGCATGATCATATATATGTATATATATATATATATATATATATATATATATATATATATATATATATATATATATATATATATATATATATATATATATATGTATGTATATGTATATATATATATGTATATGTATATGTATATATGTATATATATATATATGTATATATATATATATATGTATATATATATATATATGTATATATATATATATATATATGTATATATATATATATATATATATATATATGTATATATATATATATATATATATATATATATATATATATATATATATATATATATATATATGTATATATATATGTATATATATATATAGTAGGGGTGTCTGGTGATTAACATTTTTAATCGGAATTAATCGCATGACTTCAATAATTAGCTCACAATCAATCACAAATTTTATATCTGTTCAAAATACAATAACATTTTTCAGTCATTGATACAGTAATTTCATAATTTATAAAATTGATTTAAAATTTAAAAGATGTACTATAAAAAACGAGTGTGATATTTATTTGTTTTGAGGTCATTTTTCTGCCACTAGATGGCATAATTGCATTTGTAAGATGTTGGTGACAGCTCAGTGCATTTTTCTTTTCATAATAAGAGCTATCTAATCTTTAACATGAAGTGACTTGTGAAATTCTGCACATTTTTAAAATGGTAAAATACATCTTGATCCCAGACTCCACAAATATATGCATTATTATGAAATTTATTACTCCTAAATTTTGACATGGATATGTCTGCTGCGTTGCGACTGGAATTCTGGAAGGGGTGGTCATTAATCGGGTGTGAGAAAAAAAAATAAGTTGAATTAACGTACTAATTTATAAAAAAATATATGTGTAGTCACTCACTCCGGGACTTCACCGAAGGCGTCGACGGACTTGGCGGCGGCGGTGTATTCCTTGATGTACTCCCGGGCCGTGTTCTGAACGTGACACTCCTGCAAGACACATTAGCACACGCTAATAATAGCAAGATTGTGAAGCCAAGGATCATATCATGGTTTACACTTTAATGTGCCATGTGAGATGATTGAGATATTGTAAGTGCACTGACTACAGTGAAACCTATTTGTAACATTAAGTGGCTGCTGAAAATGTACAGTATGTATCACACGTTTTTTTTCTTGACCAATCAGCGAAGGCAAAAGCTAAGTTTTACATACTGTCCATTATTTTTGCTGGAAAGTGATCACATGATTTTAAACATTGTAAATATAATTATTATATTTTATGCCTTATAAACCTTTTGGAATTTTGAATTACAAAACAGCATATCATTATGTGCTCTTACTTCCACAGCCAAGGAGTAGTTCCTTTGAACCAGTTCGTCATTGTTCTTGGTTCCGTAGCTGATGGCGTTGTGCACCTTCAGCACGCACGAGGGTCCCGCCAGCATGTGGCGCAGCCCACCCCTGCGCAGCAGGGTGCGAAAGGCCCGCCGGTGCATGCCCTCGCCGAAGTGGGCCTTCTCAGTGACGATGCTGACGGGCTGATTGTCGCTGAAGTACTGCTCGGACAGAAAGTCCTCTTTGAAGAGCAATTGGGAACAGTGGACGTCCTCTGCCTCGGAGCCCGCCTCGACGGGGACGGCTGGAGAAGACGGAAAGAAAGGTAAGAAAGGAGTGGAGGCCATTTTCAAAGCACGGATGTTAAAAACTCACATGTGACGTTTGTAGACGGCGGGATGACAATCTCACGGAGCACTGTGAAGAAGTGAGAGTTAATAGACAGCTGAAGTTGAACTAAAGTAAATATTTGCTTCATTGGGCAGTGTTTCAAATGAAGCTAGGCACATTTTCTACTTTGCAAAAATCGGCCAGTTGGTGGCGCTAATGTACCATTAAGCTGGTTTGCCAGCTGTCAATAAACTTCGGCAGAAGAATAGGAAGATTTTTTTTATTTTATTTTTTTTTATTGTTATTCGTTATTGAGGAAGATGCGCGTGGGAGATTTCCGTGCTCTTAAGCACCGCCTACTGGCGGTCGAGAGGGACGAAATAGAAAAATACAACACTTTGTTCCTTTCATTTTTTTTTTTTAGCAGTGTCTGAAAAAGTTTAGCATTGAACTCATTCACTCCCAGGACATTTTTGCGGTTTTACTGGATTTTGACTGATTTTGCAAGGCCCATAGCATATTGTGTCCTATTGTTTTGAAAACATGAAACCTACCAAAAGAAAGATTAAAGTCTCTTCTTTCATCAGGAAAGAAAGTGTATTTCTAGCTGTTTCCATTTTGCATCAGTTAGCATTAGAATTTGGCTAAGTTTCATCATTATTCACACATCTGTTTAAAATAGTGAGGAAAAGAGCTTTTTGGTCTCTTATACTCTGCTGCCATCTGCTGGCCGTTTTTGTAATAACTACCATTGCTTCAAGCATTCTCTTCAGTTCAGAGGTTGCATCAAAGGCAAAACGTATAATTACATCTTTGTGAGCATGGTAATATTTAAAATAGAACGTATTTATACGTTTTTGGGAGTAAATGAGTTAAGAAGTTGGAAGATGAAAAGTTGGAGTTATTGCGGATTAACTGTATCACAGATTTTCATTTGTGACATTTGCAACCCGTTTTCTAGTTCAGGTAAACCATTTTAAGATTACAAAGAAAAACCTCATCAGCAGCTCGGTATTTGTTCTACATTTCGCACGCTAAAAGTTACATTTATTAAGTGTACCAACTTAAGTGTTAAGAAGGTTGGGTACCATGTTGTTTTGGGATGTTTCTACTGGCTTAACACAGGTGTAAATCCGCAGGTAACTGTTACTCATCGATATTTATGCTGTTACGGGACTGACATGACTTCTTCTGTTGTATTATGGTAGCTGGTGGATAAACAGGTCGAATGTACCTTCTGCCATCTAGTGGACAAGCATTTAATTGTCGCTGACATCGATAAATGAACAAAGATACATTATTTGTTGTAAATAAATAAATAAATACATTGAGGACCAATTAAGTGACAATGGAATATTTTGGTATTCCAGTGGTTGTGATTGGAATCACTGCCATCGGGTATTGAGAGTCTTACCTTCATAAGTGAGCAGGTATTCCAGCGTGATGGAGCCCTGTGAGCTGATGAGACAACAGCACTGGTACTTGCCCAGATCCTTGTGGGAGGCGTTGGGGATGGTCAAGGATGCACGACTCTCGTCCCCTGCACTTCAGAGACAAATATGGCTTCACAAGGACAGAACTACAGGAACATGACCAAAGGTATGATAGCATACCTTTTATTTGACTTTTTTTTGTTTTGCCCAATGGTCCTAAACTTCCCTCTTATTAACATGAGCTGTTTTCAAACATCATAATATATATTTTTTTCATTGAATTTGATATTTCCTCGTTATACGAAACATTAATAGAACCACAACTGAACATCCATTTTCTATTTTTCTGCTGTCTTTTTAGGCCTCAAACAGAAAAGATTCACCATCCACGCGCACCAGAATTTGAATGCAAACATTTGAGGTAATCAAGTGGGATTACCTTCGCTTGACCTCCACCAGGACAGAACCCTCTCGCCTCCAGGTGATGGTGTGCTCGCCCGAGACGGAAGAGAACTGACACCACAGACTCAGACTTTGAGGGTCTCCACTCACAGACGCCACCTGGATGGGTTGCGCCACCTTCGGCTCTGTAAGTCATGACCCAGAAAAAAAATCCAGTACCCAAATTCCATGTCGATATTTAGTATTATTGCTAATTTAAATGCTACAAAAGTTGTAATTATTAAAATTCCATAGTTTTTGTATTCCTCATTTAGTGCAGGGGCATATGTGTCAAATGTTATATAATTATGCAAACATTTAGCATCATTTTTTGGTGTAAATAGACATTTATGAGTCTTACCTTCTTTGGGTTGACTTGTTTTATGTTTGACCGCCTCGCTGAGTGCTTTCTTATTAGGCGCTCTGACATCCGTCTTCTGCGCATCTGCCGCCTTCGCCTGAGTGGAAACGCTCGGCTTTGATTCCAAAAGCTTTCCAAACTTATCCCTGGACAGGCGACGCTTTTTAAAGCTATCGTCGTGAGTTGTGTCTTGGGTGTTTTTGTGTTCTGCGTTATGCCGGATGCGTTCTCCATGTGAGGTTTTCGAAACTTCTGGGTGCTTTTTGTTGGCAGCATCTGACGGTCCTGCCTCCTTGCGGGCTTTGCCGTGTTTGGCGCTGTTCATCTTGGCCTCGAACATTTCGATCCGTCCTTTAGCACTCTTCGCTTTTGCGACATTCTCCGTCTCGGTCGGAGGCTCGGCTGCAGTTTTCGCCCCGGTCGCGACCTGGTGGTGTTTCTTCTTCTTCTTGCCGTGCGTCTTGGCGATCTCGATTACCATCGTTTTCTCTTCAACAAAGTGACTGCTCGAACGTTCCGTGGTTTCATTTTGTCTGCTGGTTGTGAGGTGAGCCGAGTTCTCCTGTTTCTTGGGAGCGAGAGTGCTGGGATGGTGGACGGCGGATTTGTCCTTCTTGCAACGGTGTTTGCCCTCATTCTTGTGGGGCATCTTTCCCGACGCCCCGTGATTTGGTTTTGGCTTAACTGCAGCTGTTTGGTGGTTTAGTTTCGCCGCCTTGGAGACATGCGTCTCAAAAATGGTGTGGTTTTTCTCAGGGATGACGGTGCAGTTGTAAAGTTCTTGACAGAGTTCGTGAACCTCCTCGTCGGCCGCCACCTCATCGCTGAGCGGCCAAAGAGTCCAGGTTCGTGCGTCACTGAAAGTCCTCGGTGGAGCTCCCTCTGAGCCGCTCCTGCAATACTCCCGGGCAGAGCTGATCTCAAGAGGAGCTACGGGCACAATAAAGGTGGCACACGCCCCCTGCGGATGCACTTGGCTTGCTACAACGGGGTACGTAATTGTGTCAGGTGCCATGTGTCCGCCACCATTGAGCATTGGCACACGGGGGTTCATTGTATCATCCTCGGAAGCTCCGAGTCCTTTACAGTCGTCGGTTGAACTGGCACTCGGCTCTGCGACCTGATTGGGCGGAGGGTCAGCCTGGGAGACGCTGTGATCCTCTGTCACCTTAAACAACCCATCTCCTGACAGCTGGGGAATAACAAAACAAGTGGTATAATTAATTGAGGACAATATTGTGACCTTGTAACATAATGTTAACCTATACATTAGCCTTAGCATTCATGAAATCACTATTGAACATGTATTTATTATTTTCTGTTTCAATTACATACTACATTGATACTTCACCATTACTGAAATTTTGCTTAGTGAATTTCCCTTGTATGTATCTGTCTATCTATGATTCATCCATTTATCCATCCGTCCACTTACGCAGCCCGTTTAGGCAGAAAATGTTTAGCCCAAAACTACTAGCGCCAACTCATTCCATGTCTGTTTTAAGTGGGTATGATTGTTAGTGCACATTTTTGGATCTCCAACAAATCTGGCGTCGGTCGCGGTGCCAAGAATGATTTGCGAAACGCTACATTGTGCCACAGCGGCAGGGAATCCAGACTGACAAAAAAGCAAGAGTAGTAACAGAAAAAGAAATACAAGCTAATCATTTTTAAAGAAAGAGTAGTAATAGAAGAAAAAATACAAGAAGCTAGGCTAACTTTTAGCGCATCTGGTAATTACATGGAGGTTGCAAACTTTTCTTTCTCTTTGTCATTTTTAAAGAAAGAGTAGTAGTAGAAGAAACACAAGAAGCGAGGCTAACGTTTAGCATATCTGGTAGGTACGTTAATGTCGCAACCTTCTCCATGTCATTTTTCAAAAAATAGTACTACAAAGAAGTAGTAGAAGTAATATAAGAATCTAGGCTAACTTTTAGCACATCTAGTGACTACGTTGAGGTTGTAAACTCTTGTCATTTTATTGTGCAGAATGTGTTGTGAGACGTGCTATAGAGCTTCTGGTTGTTTCCTTATTGGCTACTTTTAGTTAGCTAGAACAAATTAGGTGTTGGCTACACTCATAAAATATTTAACAAGTTTAACATTTACGATTGTCAGCCCCTGACCATTTTAGGAGAACATCGGTAAAAGGGGGGTGGGGGGTCCCAACATATCTCACGCCCCAGGATAATCACTCAGGATATGCGAGGGAGAGAAAATGCTGAAATTTGGCAGGATTGGCACTAGTGTCTCATTTTAATTTTAGACTCCTGTGCAACTGTTTTTCCAATGAGGTTCTATACAACCTTTGACAGTACCAAACCCAATTGAGACTGACGATCTAAGGACAGTTTCGACACATTTCTCAAAGCTCATGAAAGATGATCACGTACCTTCCTGTCGATCCCCAAATCCGACCCATACGAAACAAAATGTGTTTATATCCAAGCCCGTAGGCCATGTGTGCGGCAAGTGACTCTAGTCAGTGGATCTCAATCAGAGCTGACCAACAACCAATGTGGAACCCGTTGGTGGTCGTTGCCTTTTCAATGGGGGGGATGTGACGGTATGGGAGAGGGGAATCATGTTACAATCAGCAGCTGTGCTCACCCATTAACCTCACCTCCTTCTGTGCCCTCACACACCGAGATGTATGTTATCATGGTTGTCCTCGGCTATTATTAGGCTGTTCTCTTTTTCTCCCCTCATTTTCCTTCACCTGTCACTCTTGGTAGCACGAGCCAAAAGGACACATCCTGCAGAACTCGGGCACGGGACTTTGGCAAGGGAGGGTGACAATATTTGTGTTGTCACTTTACATTGTGTTCACCTCTGTGACCGCGGTGGGATACGGTCGACGGGATGGGAACGTCTGGAACCTTTTTCCAGAGGGTATGACCGCTGGTTCAAGCTCACCATGTTTGCCATTCCGCACTTTGTGTTCATCTGTGTATCTATTTTTGTTTGTTTTAGTGTGTCCGTGCCGCCATTATTATTATGACAGTTTCCATTCATTACCCGTTTTTACATGCATCATTATGATTATGGCGTAAACCTGCACAATCCCATAAAATAATACAAAAATTGTGCCTTTGGAAAATTGGTAATGGTCAATTCTGATTGTTTGCAGTGGTCTGTAACTAAAATAGAGCTATTTTTTAATGTATTTTTTAAAATTTGTACAGCTTTGCTTTTTTATTATTATTATTTTTTTAGATTTTTTTATTTTATTTTATTTTATTTTATTTTTTTACAAATAGTCCAACTTCAAACCTTTCATTCCTTACTTAGCATTAGCATGAATGGATCAGCTAAAACATTTGGGTAAACAACCCAAATTGGGTCAAAAAGAGACCAACTCAACTTTTTGGGTTATTCAAATTAATTGGGTCAAATCAATAACCCACAATATAACACAAAAATTGGGATGTTTGTGGGTTATTAATTTAATTTTATCCAATTTTTTGGGTTAAATAATTCAAAAGGTTGTCTGGGTTCATTTTTCACCCAATTTAATTGGGTTATTCAATTTACCCAAAAAGTTGGGTCAAATGAATGACCCACAAAATTAGCAAAAGGGAAAAAAAAGAAAGAAAAGGTTGCTTTATAGATTATTTTTTAGATTATTTTTAATTTAAGAATTTGTTTAATAACTCAAAATCCGGGTCGGTCCATTTTTGACCAAATTCAGTCAGGTTTTTCAATTAATCTGAAAAGTTGGGTCACCCACAAACAATCAATTATTGCTAATGGTAATTGATCATGTATTCTTACCTCCTTGAAAATGATCTAGGGTGTGTCGCATTCAATATTGGCGCAGTCTACCTGATTTCTTGGCAGGTGATTGTATTCAAAATCCACCTTAAATCGTCTTACCTGTTCATTTGTCAGCTCAGCAGGTCGTTCTGTCACATCTGCATCCTCTACTATCTTCAGTACAATCTTGTCTTCTTTCAAGTCCCCTGTCCCTGAAAACTGGACAAATTCAGGAAGGTCAACATCTTCTATAGGAGTCCATTCAGGGATGAGGCTGTCTAAGTCGCAGCCAGATGAAACCAGGGATTGGTTCTCATGTACAAAGTTATCTACAACGATTTCCTCTGGTTCAGTTTGGGTGTTAGCTGTTGAATCGTAAAGAGATCGGACATTGTCTTCCATCTGTGGTTGGAAACTGAAGCATTCCTGTTCACACTGGATGGACTCCTCTTGGATGGTTTGTCCCACTGGCTGATCTTGGATACCCATCTCTCTTTCCGTCTCGTTATAGGGTTTAACGTCCGCTAAAGCTTCAGTCAGTGCGTCTATCTCGGCTCCGATCTCTGAGAAGGCGGTTGTGAGCTCCTGCCTCGGTGTCCCAAACACGTTCCAATCTGAGAGTGCGCTGGCCCAGCTCTCCACTGAGGACCACCTCTCAACTGGCGGCCCCCGACCCCTGGTGTCATCGATTGCCCAGCCAATCCCGTCGCTGACGTAACCGGACACCCACATCTCTTCCAAAGATAAATCGCTGGAAGCGGAAGAAGGCAAAACATGCGTCTTATCCAGATACTGGCAAGCATCCGCCCACAGCTCCACTGGACTGACGCTCCTCGGCCCTCGCTGGGTGATTAGGGTGACCTCAGCAGGTGGCTTGAGCCCTGACTCACTCTCCAACGTCACCCAATTGTTATTTGTGGCAGCACTGCGTGTCACGTTCTGGGAAGAATCACAACACGTAACGGGAGAGACGTCATGGTTGTTATCCAGTCTATCCCGTGGGGCAGTTGAACTTAGGATGAAGTCCTGAGTCTCGTTTTCAAAGATGTACAAGTCCGTGGCCGAGTCAGTCTCCGAGCTATCTGACAAGGACCTCAGATAGGTGGTCTGATGGTGCTCGGAGCTGATCCCACAGACCCTGGAACCCTCCAGAATGGGCGAATCTACCCTGAACGGGTGTCTTGTCTCTGGTATGTGGACGGGTTGAGTGTAAATCTCAGACATGTGTGAGGTAAGGGCGTCAGACAGGTGTGGCAGCAGGGGTAGCAGTGGTTCCGACCGGTCCAAGAAACCTCCCAAAAGACAAAAAATAGCCGGAATCCTGACTGATCTGAGACTCGGAGAGAACAGACTGACTTTGTTTGTCGGTGGTGATCAGCGTCAGATCCATTGATGCAACTTGTTTTTACACTTCCACCGCGCCACGCCACCTTCCAGTTCCTGCACAGAAATGCCCGACAATATGAGAAAAGAAACAACTTTTACGCATAAAATGATGACTTTGAAAATTTTGAGTCTTGACTGAAACTAGCAAGTTTTTGGAATTTGGGAGTAAGGAGACCAACGTAAGCTGAATTGTGCATGAGGCAGTTGAGCTAACCAGTTTAAGATTGAGAATTTCAAATGGATTGACATTATTTTAAGAATTTTACATATTATAATTCCTCAAAAAGATGATGGACCGTATTGCTACATAACAAACATTTAATTTCCAAACAGTTGTGCATACAGTATTGTGAAATTCAACTGCGCTTTTGCTAGCATACATGTGCGTGTACTTTAGCTGTAGGTGGCGGTATGAGGTGTTGAGAGTGGCTGTGTTGATTTACACGAGTGCTCGAAGGACTTGCTGGTGGCTTAGAGGCCGGAAAAATACCAGGACATCTTCACCCATGGCCTGCATTTGTCACATACTCCGTGAAGGGCACCTCGCTTAAGACATGCTACACGACAACAACAACGCAACTAGCATGCAACAAGCCTAGTAAAGGGACACACTGTTTAATAACACCTCCTCGCAATGTGTAATATTTGGAAATGGGCCATATGCACTACAGACTTTTTACGTCTTTATGCAGTACTTAAAAAGAAGCCAAGATAGCCTGAGAACATTTCCTTACATCTCACCTCAAACACAATTTACCAGTGGGTCAATCCAAATATTGATAATATTGATAGCAATATTGTTATTCATCGATGAAAATATTTCATTTTTAGTTCCTCTCCAGTACCTTTGTTTAGTTATTTACTTGTTGCATGTTTCTAATACCGGTAGGTCTTTATTTTCCCTTGTATTATTAATTACTATAATACTGTTTTTCATGATATGTTTAGTATTATGGTCTACGTTCTACTTGAAACATTATATGAACTTTGTTATGGAGTGATCTTTTTTTCAAAATAATAATTAAAAACAATCTAGATTAATAAATGAAGTAAAGAGTATATTTAATGTTTTTGTTTTACTATAGCTCAAAAAATAATTTTAATAGTTTTTTTCTAAAGTGATAAATGTGTACATTTGGGTAAGTTAAGAAAAAAGTATTATTTTTTTTTCCTTTTGTGGTTACAAAAATATCGTGGGGGGGGGTGATTTTAAAAAAAAATATTTATTACAAATCTATAAAGTGAAATAAAAATGAGACATCTTATTTAGAGTGTTCTTTTGGACTTTTACAATTTCTGAAAAAACTTTTGAGTTTGTTTTGTTTGCACTTGCAAAAAAACTAAATAAATTCAATGATGGGAGGAATTGTATATAATTTGTTTTATTGTAGTTTTTGAAAAGAAAATTATTCTATATTTTTAAAGGTTTTTTTTATGCTAAGAAATAAAATCCAGAAGAAGTGCAATTAAGGGAGACTTTCTATTTGTTTGGGGGAAAATCTTTTTTTTTAATTTTTATTTTTTTTAATATAATTTTGTAAACATGTTTATTGAACGGGGAAACAAACTAAAAATAAGTGCAAAGAAAGGGACATTTCATAATTAAAAAAAAAAAAAGTTTTGTTTCTGATTTTTTTTTTCACTTTGAAAAACAGAAAATAAGTTCATTGATAGGAATTTTTTTCCCTTATTTTTTTGTGGAAGTTTCTGAATTTAATTCAATAGATGACAATTAATGACTAAAAATTTATTGTTGTTCTATTATATTACAGTAGTTATATTACAGTTAATAATCCAGAGGAGACCTCAACAAAACGCTATAACGCCATGAAAATGTACTCAGATTGAGCTATTTGTTGATTTAATTATTTCTAGAAATATTGATATTAGTGTATCTAAATCTTGCAGTATTGCACAAACACGACAATCCACACAAGTAAGTATCCATGCAGAGATGACATTTAAGCAGCGGCCGAATATGATGGAGAGTCCATCAATCAATCATAAAAGCCTGTGCAACAATTTAAATCATCTGCCAGCTAAAATACCCAGTAGGCCATTTTGGAAACAACAAGCCTGTGGAGTGGATTCAAGCCTAATAAAAACCAATAGGCCACAATGTACGTACCTCTCCCATAGACGTGCTTGACGATTTAAAGCTGTGATGCACCACTGGAGAGTGAACTGTCCTTCAAATGTTTGGGGGGGGGGGCTATTTTTAGGTGCCCCCCACCTCCGTCACGACTCTTCGCTAGCGCAAAGTTATCTGATAGCGCGGACATGTGCCGTTCCTCAACATTTAAGAGGCTTATCTATATTTACAGTGACGGCCTATTTGCTGGCGCCAATAAAAGTGCTTTTGACGTACTGTTTTGATTCCTTAGCCAGCAGTAAAATGAATAAATAAATGAGCAAGAGCAATAAATAAATAAAAAGAGACAACCGATTTCTGCTGAACCTCCAGTTTCAGCTCCAATTTGCTGCTGAGTTGGACGCACCGCCGATTTGTGCACAGCCATGCACTCACACATTGGGGCGGCATGGCTCAGTGGTAGAGTGGTCGTCTCCCGTCCGTGAGGTTGTGGGTTCGATCATCACCCCTGATGACCAGGTGGAAGTGTCCTTGAGCAAAGCACTGAAACCAGATTTGCTCCCAGAGTACCTGGCAGCCGACTGTTGGTGTGTGAATGGGTGAATGTGAGGCATTGCAAAGCGCTTTGGCCACCATATGGAGTGTTTTTCTGATTTTTTATTTTTTTCCAGTGTTTCTGATTTTTTTTTCTGTCATAAAAAAAAAAACTATTCAAAAAAACAGAGAAAAAATTATTCAGAAAAACAGGAGGAAAAATTACTCAGAAAAAGAGGGGGGGGGGACATTATTCCAAAAAACAGAAAAAAAAAATATTCCCAAAAATAAGAAAAAAAAACTTCTGTTTTTCAGAGTATTTTTTTGTTTTGTTTTGTTTTGTTTACCTCTGAACGCGTGTATGGGCTATCCAGTCATATATACAGGTCAGTGGTCTGCAACAAGTCACTTGGAGTTCAGAGGTAAAAAAATAAAATAAAATAATAAATACTTCGAAAAACAGAAGTTGGTACACTGTTTTTTGGAATATTTTTTTTTCTGTTTTTTTTTTTAAAAGAATGTTTTCCCCCGTTTTTTCGGAATAATTTTCTTTCTCCTGTTTTTCTGAGTATTTTTTTCATTCAGTAAAACAGAAAAAAAATATAAAAAAAAAAAAACAGAAAAAAAATACTCAACTACTTTTCAAGTGAATGCAATACGGTTCCGTAGCATAGCTTGTGAAAACCCATTAATAGTTTGCGCAAACAAAATTCAACTCTGTTAAAATTAGTTGTCAAGAAAATATTTTTTAAATGTTTTCTTCTGGTAAATTTGGCACATTTGAAGTATTTGTATAAACATAAGTTATTATGAGTCATTGGTGTCTGGCAACTGTATGAATGGAAATGTTGACCAAAAATAGAAGCTAAAAGCTTGGCAATGGTGCTCGTACGGACATGATGTTACACCTTGCGCGCTATGTTGTTGTGGCGTGTTGGATTGGACTCATGCACTCAATGAGACAGAGTGAGACAAGTGTCCTCTTACAGCGGGATGTATTTTTACCTTGTGTTGTTGCACAGCCTGCTGTCTGCCCTCCTTGCCCATGCAGGCCCGGGGCTGATGATGCTGCACATGTCCAACGTGTGCGTCACTGCCTTGTTTTGTTGTTATGACGCTGCGTGGGAGAGTCAACTGAATGGAATATGAAAGTACAGTAATGTTGAATGAATTTTAGAAGCCCTTATATTACAAGGATAAAGCAAAAATTTGTATGAGATTTTCTATTTTATTTTATTTTCTGAGAATGAAGTCGTATATATATATGGGAAGAAAAATCATATTTAGAGAACACATTTGTAATATCGGAATTTTTTTTTTTTTCATTTGCAAGTAAGTCATAATGCAACAAGAGGAAAAGATAATATTTAGCAAAAAAATAATAATACGGAGAAAATGAGTTAGTAATTTTAAAAGAAAATTTTTTTTACATTTTGACAACAAATTTGGAATTTTTAAGATGGAAAAAAAAAACCTTAAGAGAATCATGATTTTAAGAGTTGGAATATTTCTTTCTTTCTTTCTTTCTTTTTTTTTTTTTTTTTTTAGCAAGATTAAAGTCCTTTATACAGAAAAAATATTTTAATTTTATATACAATAATTTTACACATTCATAATTGTACACGGAAATTTGCTATTATTGAGAATAAAATAAAAGTAATAATTTTTCTAGATCAAAGTGCAATCTAACGATTTAATTTTTCAGTTGTAATAAAACATGAAGAGCTTTAAAATTCCATGAGCTAGAAGTTATTTTATTGAGATGCAATCTTCATATTACAAATATTCTACAATAAAATAGTCAATATTTTACAAGAAAAAAACTAATATTCCAACAATGTGACAAATCAAAATTTTCATGACAAAATATATATTTTTTTAGGTAAAGCCTTAATATAATCATTTGAGTACATTTACTATAAATACACTATCAATATTTTTACAACAAAGACGCTCTCTTAATGCATACGACAGAGTACATAATTTTACTAGATGAAGTCTTAATGTAATCTATTAATTAAAGTAGAATCCAATTTTAATGTCAAAAAGTCCAACATTCCAAGAGAGAAAATGTTGTGAGAAACAAAGCCATAATTTTTACTATAACAGAAATGTAATTTAGCAGAATGAAGTTATAATCGTAAAAGAAAATTTCCTTGAATTAAATTAAGACTGATACTGAACTGTAATGTGGAATATTGGAAAAAAAAGAAACTACATCATGTGAAAACTTTCAATGCAAGCAGTCTGTAACAACAAAATGAAAGTGTGCATAAGTAACAGTTAATATTTTTGCGTAATCCGCCTAACAAACCAACCAAAGCAACCTTGCACAAAATAACTGGTCTTTTTATTTGCATTATGAAAGAAATGTTCAACGCTTACATGACGACATAACCCCGTAGGTAGTTGATTAATGGCTTTAATCAGTGTTGCACTTTACGATTCCATTTGAGGAGGACGTAGGGCTTCTCGACCAGGACTGTTAAGACCACGCTCGCCCCCAGCGTGAGCACCAGATGGCCGAGGAACAGGTACATCTAAAGAAGACCATACGAGCGTTCAAGTCACTCTTACGGCAGACCGTACCAAGACGGCAAGATCTTACAAAGTTGACGTCAGTGTAGTGGATGGGCGTCTCTTGTAGTCCGATGTAGACCAGGATGAAGACGGGATGGATCAGGTAGCAGGCGAAGCTAACGTTCGCCAGAGGAACCCACAGAGAGAATGACAAGAGGCTATTGATAAAACCTGCGGTAGGACAGAAACGGTGATAACGCAGTCACTTGAGCAACATGATCGAAACAGCTGCTCATCTTTTACCTCCGTAGCCTTCCTCGCAGGCCAGGATGATCCAGGCGATAGCCAGAGCCCACATGGGTCTGTGCAGTCCCTGGTAGAGCGCATGTGGTACGGAAGGGTGCGCTGGGATCCCCCGGAGGGCGTAGGCCAATCCTATCAGTGCCGCCAAGACTGACAGGCAACACAACCAACCGAGCACTGCCTGCCACTACAGCAACAACATGAAACCAGAACGTGAGTGTGACACCAATTTGATTTTTGGATTGTAGAAGACGAATTCTACCTTGTGTTTTAACAGTTGGCCTTTTTTAGTCGTCAGGTATATTCCGGTTAAGATTCCTATTAAAAATGGTCCATACCTGGTGTGGGGCTTCACATAATAATACAGGACGTAATTCTCAGATGTCCTGGAAAATAAATGGCAGAAGAAGAAGAAGAAGAAGAAGAAGCAGCAGCAGCAAGAAGGAGAAGAAGAAGAAGAAGCAGCAGCAGCAAGAAGAAGAAGAAGAAGAAGCAGCAGCAGCAAGAAGAAGGAGAAGAAGAAGAAGCAGCAGCAGCAAGAAGGAGAAGAAGAAGAAGAAGAAGAAGCAGCAGCAAGAAGAAGAAGAAGAAGAAGCAGCAAGAAGGAGAAGAAGAAGAAGAAGCAGCAGCAGCAAGAAGGAGAAGAAGAAGAAGAAGCAGCAGCAGCAAGAAGGAGAAGAAGAAGAAGAAGCAGCAGCAGCAAGAAGAAGAAGAAGAAGCAGCAGCAGCAAGAAGGAGAAGAAGAAGAAGAAGCAGCAGCAGCAAGAAGAAGAAGAAGAAGCAGCAGCAGCAAGAAGGAGAAGAAGAAGAAGCAGCAGCAGCAAGAAGAAGAAGAAGAAGCAGCAGCAGCAAGAAGAAGGAGAAGAAGAAGAAGCAGCAGCAGCAAGAAGGAGAAGAAGAAGAAGAAGAAGAAGAAGAAGAAGCAGCAGCAAGAAGAAGAAGAAGAAGAAGCAGCAAGAAGAAGGAGAAGAAGAAGAAGAAATTTGGATCGTTTCCACGTGTTTGACTCTGAACCAGGTTATCTTGACTCGGTCTTACAGTGTAGACGGTTGGAAGACGGGCAGCTGCAGGAGTCCCGTAACGAGTGAACCAGCCAATATGGTCAGCAACAGAAGGCCTCCTGTCACGGCGGCAAAGACACCTCGATTCCTGGCGGAGGATGCAGTAGATAGGTTAAGTGCCGTTTTGATCTTTTGAATTATGCGTTAAAAAATTTGGACATACAATCTGTAGAAATAGACCAGTATGGGAGTGGTGGCGTAACACTGGAAGTCCAAAGAGAGGTACCACGTCCAAGGAACACACTGCGGAGAGGTCAAGTTCTTACAACTAGTTCAAGATCAAAACAATAATCCTTAGCAGCTACTGCTTGACCTTACTATCTCATGGACCGGGAGCAGATTGCTAATCAGCAGCAAGTTCCCCCACCAGTACGTTTTACAATCCATCAAGTTGTCGATGAATGGAAACCAGTAAGGACCCCAGTGCACCACAGAGATAAGGCCAACGGTGAAACACATGACAAAGATATGCAGCGGCTGGATCCTGGAACGGAAGAAGACAGTTCTCATGTTCGGTTTCCATGATGACTAGCATCGAGAGCTAACCTTTTGAACCTCCTGAAGAGGTAGACCAACACAAGACCAGGACTCAGCCTGTCTTCAGCTCTTTGGATGGAGCCCAGTAGAGATCTGGCGCTAAGTAGACCTCTGAAACATAAAAAAAAATTCTCAAGAACTCTAAACAATGTCTTTTTGTGTTTATTGCTAATGAACTCTTGCTAGCCTGGAATGCTGTAGTCTCACCCTAGCAGGAGGAAGGTGTCTACAGCCATAAAAACTGGTCCACTGAGAGACAACACGTACAGAGGGCTTCTTTCTACTGTTCTCTTCCAGTCTTTGTAGTTATCTGTGAATGATATCTTCATTTAAATGGACCTACATGTCTCATAAGGTAAGATTTAGCTTACCTAGGTTGTTTATCACGGGGAACTGTGCAGAATGCCCGCACATGATCCATAACAGGCTGAGGATGCGGATGCCATTCAAGGAGGAGTAACCACCTTCGGGGAAACCCGAGGAGGTGCTGAAGATACCCCGGCTGGTTGTCTGAAGGGAGAAGGCCTGGAGGCACTGGGACATGCAGCTTTTGGGAAAACATGAAGATCCATGACTGGTGCTGTCTGTAGGAGACGACCTGGTGAGATAGCAGGACCTAGGCCCGAAGACTTTAGGGGCAGTACAGGACCTTGTACTTACTATTGCCCTCCGTTGTACTACCATTTACTTCGCCACCCATAGAACCATTGGTCTTTAGGGTGCCGTACTGGTTGAGGCCAGCGTTTAAACAGGCAGCCTCCGTAGTTGGCGTCACCGCTCGGTTCTGCTGCCACCTCACTATCGCTGAGAACAGGGTGGCGGCAAGGGGAATCGCCAGCATTGTGCAACACACAAACCTGCAATAGAAAAGGGGTTCGGTTAAGGTGAAGGGCCACGTCGAATACATGATGAGGTCCTCTTACAGGCATGTGACATCCGATGCGTCAGGAGCAACGGTGCCTGACAAGCAGTGAGTCATAAACATCTCCTGAGTGGACTCATTAACCAGAATAGGAGGTAATGGAGGTATGAGGGATATGTGCCCCATCTTAAATGTATCTGTTAAAACGTGAATAAATGAGTTATGGTTTTGATTAGAGAACACCGTGGCTTTCAATGAACTGACCATACAGAACCAGATATTCCACCTCCTCTTCATCACAAGAGTCTGGGACACAGATACCCACAAAATATTGGATAGTTCCCTGTGAGTAAAATAAGGTAAAATCATTCAATCAAGATCGTTTTAGTCACTGTAATTTGCATCCTTTCTACTAACCTGTTTGAGGAACACTTGGCAGTACTGTCCAGAGAAGGCAGGACTGCGGGCAGACTGGCACTGTTGCAGCAGACCGGGCCGGTTGGCATTACCACCTTCAACATTGCTACCCAGTTTCCCAAATGCATCATACACTGGAAATTAGATATGATTAATTACATTACTTAACCTTTCACATTTTCAACAGATTTATTAGTTCAACTTGTCTGGGAGGTGATGCCCGTGCCATTGCCCATCCATTCTTATCCTCTAATTTAAAAAAAAACAAAAAAAAAAACGGTGTTGTTGCCCCCTGTTGGCCTCTAGGTGTAACTACAGACTTTACTTCTGACCTACAAGTTGTTGTTTTTTTCTTCTTCTTCTTACAAGTTGACGTCAATCTCAAAATGTTTTCCCCAAAACAAAAACATGTTTTTATATTAATATTATCATTATTATTATTATTTTATATCTGTAACATACCCTTTTATTACATCAATTAAATATGTTTATGTTTTCTTTCACAAAATAGTATATTTAGCGCCAAGCTGACGGGAAGTATTTTAAATGTCGAAGCAGCGTGAAATATTACTTATCAGGTAAGTTTCATACAGCTTTAGTCAGTTATATAAGTTATTTGCTTGTAAATTAAATGTAATTCAGACGGAATGAGATAAAAAAAAAATGTTCATGTACTGTGTTGTGAGTAGGAATATGAAGAGACAAGCTGGCGTGTAAGCACGACAGACATGGAAATGGACGACTCGAGGAAAAAAAAAAAGAAAGTAAGTCTTTTACACTCAATATATCTACATTTTTATGTAGCGGTATGTAATTATTTGATCAGTTCTGTGTAAATGAGTAACGACAAATTTAATTCTTTTGTTGTGTGAATGTAATGAAATGGCCCCAAAAACACAATTTAAATGAACACGTACGTAAATTTGTGTTTTCCAAGCTCGAGTTGTGGCCCAAAATGCCCCTTTGGTCAATATGTATTGTGGTCTGTATTGTGTCAAAGCAATAAGCTGCAAGTAGTTTCATTGGTTATTGACCAAGCGCACAATTTCTTAAACATATCTATTTAATGACAGCACATTTTGGGTAAAAGGGTAAAATGATTTCAAGCTGAAAAGAGTTCATTCTTTACCCAGACGTGTCCTGGTTTGTTTCCCATAGTTTGATTAATTATCAATCAAGCACACAATTTCATAAACATGGTAATGTAATGACAGTACATTATGGGTATGATCTTATAGGTAAGAAAAAAAAAACGAGAAAAAAAACGCCACAAGAGTAATGAAAACAAACAAAAAAGAAGAAGCACCACTTACTGAGCACAGCGTATTCCTTTGGCTTGTCCTGATTTATTTCCCATAGGAAATTATTGGTATCCATTGCACATTTTTCAGACACAGTGAACGACTGTGTTGTCTTGAGGAGTGCGCTTAAACCTGCAAGAACAAACAAGCGCGAGGCCATTATAAAAGTGCCTTCATCTTTTTTACAGGAGTGGGTTTTTAAAGTGGGCTGAGGGTTGAAGAACTACTTTGACAGCTGTGATTCATCCACACCTGCTTTTCCACATTAGGTGTAAAGTATCCAGTTGCACGGGAAGTTAACAAAATTGATCCAGGTTGTCTCGACGTCATTGCGGATCCAATGCGATTAGCAAAACAAAAGATGACTGTCGCTCAAGGTGTTTCATTTCCTAAACATTAATAGGCGTGCAACAGATTCATTTTTAATTAGCAATGTTTTGCTGTTGACTCGCCTTTACAGGGTAAGGAACCGTTTTGTGGATGCCACTCTTACGAAACGGGATTTCTTAGAAAGTCTAATCGTCTGTCTCTATCACGGTCTTGACGTACAACTTTTTACAGCTATGAATGATGCACCTCCATATAATGTCAAGAAAAGTTTGTTTCAACTTTTGACATTCTGTTGTAAATATAAACAGCATGCAGTGAGCTAATTTAGTAAAAAAAACCAAAAAAAAAAAAAAAAACATTGTCATGCCACACTTGATCAACCACTGGAGTAAAAGTAATTGTCCTCTTTTATGCGCATATACTGTATGATAAATATAATGAATGATCATAATAATGACACTTTTTTTTTTAAATGTCAATTTAAAAAAATTACATGAAAAAACATTTGAGATTTGACAAAAAGCAATCAATATAATTTTAAATATTTTTATCAAACATGATGCAATTTAATAAAATAATATTAACAATAATCTAATTACTGTAAATACATAATGAAATTACATGAATATCTAAATCTGTTTTTTTTTTTAAATAAAACATTTATTTAAGCAAAACAATCCTGATAAATTTCTGGAGTTAAATTTGCGATGCATTTTGACCCTCACAATAAAGGCTTTATCATATAAATATATTAACAAATAACTTAGGGCGTCATATGATTATTACATATTGGGGGGAAAATAAGGGACAATGTGTAGATTTTTATTTTCCATGGTCTGTCATTTAAAACCTACTATTAATTTCAATACTGCGATTGGCTGGTGACCAGTTCAGGTTGTACCCCGCCTACTGCTCGAAGCCAGCTGGGATTGGCTCCAGCACCCCCCGCGACCCTTGTGAGGAGTAAGCGGTCAAGAAAATGGATGGATGGTTTAATTTCTATAATATGCAAAAAAAAAAAAAAGTTCTATCACATGAGCGTGATTTTTTTTTTTTCTTACTTAGGCTGACATGTTTCCCGCCATCTTTCTGCTACGGATACCCGATGGAGAAGAACTTCGTGAACATATTAGTGGTAGGCTTGTGATTTGTGTTCTCTCTTGAGGCACTGTTTGACTCATGCATGTGCGCCAAAATGTACACACTTCAAACTGAGGTGTTGCATTGTATTAGTTCACCACTAGATGGCACTCAATTCTACACACTGTTTCTTTATGAAAAATAATCCTAGTGATTTTCTGGAGTTCAGTTTGAGGCGTATTTTCGTGTTGGTTAATGTTTAATGTCGCGTTGAGTTGAATAAAATTCAGCATTGACCACTAGAGGGTGCGCTTGCTTCAAAAACCCATGATAGTTACTCTTATTTTTTTTTTATTTTTTTTTTAAATAAGTAATTGAGAGAAAGTAACGTCTACCGTCTTGTTAGAAGTTGATAACATCTTTTTCCTTGCTTTCACCTTTTATTGACATAAAAACCAGCGTAAGCATCTGAATTGTCTAATAAAATAAAATAAAATAAAAAACAGCAGCAACAGTAGCAGCAACAAGACAACATTCTAATTCACAGACTGCTTCTCAGTCTCACATGCAGTTTTACAGCGAGAGACTAAAGTCTTAATTGTCAAAAAGTAGCGTCCCTTCTATCCGACAGCTTATCGATAGTTGTGGCTGTTACAATGTCGACAATTCAAGTGTAACAGCCACGTTTACATTCTTTAATGTACCAATGAGTAAGAATAACGTTGACTGAAAGGCATACACAGGTAAGCTTATTGGAAAAAGGGGGAAAAAAAATTTTTTCACACGCACAGAGCGGCGCTATCGTCATTGGACGTATTCTGCTGTTAAATAAAGTTCAGCAGAATAAGATAATAGAACAAAATTGTGTTGTTGCTTAAAGGGGACCGTCAAACTAGTTAAAAACTGGATTCTGCTGAAGCTAATTTCCGTGGACAAAAAGGCCAAAAGCCATAGAAAATATCAGATTTGAAAAATACCTGTGTTTATGTTGACAATTTCACAATGACAATATTCTACAGTCATACATTATGTAGCTCTACGCAACAGTGCAAACCGTTCAAAATAAAATGCTCTTCTATAAAAATCAATTCAAGTCTGTAAAAACATGAAGTACAAAAACTGTTTTGTTCAAATTAAAAACAAAAAGTCGATCTCATATACTGTGTTTTACATGTTCGGTGCGAGGACATAGAATATTGCAGTATTTTGTACATAGTATAGGACCACGTGAGTTGAGTATTTGTTTTATTTCTCAGCCGAACTGAGTCTTTTGGCCTTGATGAACGCCATGCCGTGCGTCCTCATGTGAGTGTTCAGGTTGGCCTCCGTCTCAAACAGCTTCCCGCAAACTTTGCATTTGGTCTTCGGCATCCCGTCGTCGTCGCCGTCCGCCGTAACGTCCAGTTGGTTCTCCCTCTGGCTCTCGTCGTCATCCTGACCCCTGAATCGGTGGAGGCCTTTCTCCTTCAGCCGGTGCACGATGAAGAGGTGTCGGGCCTTGGAGCGGGGCGAGGTGTAGCACAGGCCGCACTCCTGGCACTGGTCGGACGAGCCGTCCGACTTGTGCTGCGGGATGTGCTTGTGGAAGGCGGCGACGTCCTCCGTGGTGAAGCCGCAGACGGCGCACCTGTGAACTTTGGGGATGTTCACCTTGAGACGCTTCAACGGTTGGGAATCCAAACTCCTTGGGTTGAAACCTGGAGACCCCTCACGGTCTTCGTTCTTTCTTTTGGGGCTGTCGGTCTGTGAATAACATTTAAAAAAAAGATTTCTTAGAAAGTGGCTGGACACGTGAAGTACAAATAAACGTTTATTTCCCCACCAATTTCTTATCTGCCAAATCCTCCTTGGTATCAGAGGTTGCGGTCTTCTCTTCTGAGGTGCCATGCATCAACCGAATGTGCTGATCCAGCAGCACTCTCTTTGTGAACGGCTGACTGAGAGTCGGGCAGTGCCTGTTAAAGTGCAATCAAATCACAGTCACACTCCCAATAAGCTGTTCATGACCTCTTTTATTTGCATTGGCATTGTTTATTATTTGGTCTGACTTCCCTGTTTTGTTTATCAAGATTCAGATTCAGTTCTTTCGAGTGACCAGCCGTCGCTTGGTCGAGTGTGCTTAAAAAGGAAGGCAACCCCGTAAAAAATGATTGACAATTTGTTTTATGCAGCCCCACTAGTCTAAATACGGTATTGTGGTTAATATTGCATGAGTGGAATATGAATTAAGTCAACCTTAAACATTTCTTGACAATAATATGTTATATGTGACCTCACTAGTCTAAACATGACATTCTGATTAATATTACATTTGTGGAATATGAGTTAAGCGGCAAAATCCAGCCATTTTTACAACCAATCACAGCTCAGCTTCAGAAAACAGTTGAGCTGTGATTGGTCGTTACCTGAGACCTGAGCACCTGTGATTTCATCTTCAGTCAGCAGTAAGTGACAAAATGGCCGCCCCCTGAGGTAGATATAAAATGTCCGGCTTTTGCCAAGCAAAATCCAGCAGTTTTTATCAATATCAGAAGGCGGCCATTTTGCCACTTGATGTCGAGTGAAAATGACATCACTGCAGGTCTCAGGTAACAACCAATCACAGCTCAGCTTCAGAAAACAGGTGAGCTGTGATTGGCCGTTGCCTGAGCCCTGAGTAACTGTGATGTCATCATCAGTTGACAGCAAGTGGCAAAATGGCTGCCCCCTGAGATGGGCAAAAACGACTGGATTTTGCTTCATAATTCATACTCTACAAATGTAATATTAATCATACTGTCGTGTTTAGACTAGTGAGGTCACATATAACATATTCTTATGAAGAAATGTTTAAGGTTGACTTCTGCTTTAATGTTGTGAGGCAAAAAGTAAGTTACAATTAAGCTAGTTTACAAACTGGTTGACTTAACTACTCCACATTTACCAGGACTTGGGTCGACCATAGTTTACAGCAGGTCCAATTTCTCTTAATTTACTTACATGGTGGATGTTCAAAACTTGAAATTCTAAGTAAAATTTCTGGCGTGAAGGCAGGTTAGTAGATCTACCTCACTTCCTAGCATTATTCAACATCACGTTTTCTTTTTAGTACTACAAAAGTACTGGTGACTAATGCCAGAACAGCTTTTTAGCTCGGTTCTCAGAGTCCGCCAACTTCTGTATTTGACTTACAATCCAAAATTTCCCTTTTTGCTTCACTGCCTGGCACTTTTGCACGTACATTACAAATCACTTTAGCTTGTACTCACGGGCAAGTGTAGACTTTGCGGACCCCCTTGTGTTTGAGGCGGTTGTGTCGACAAAGACTGTGGGTGGAACTGAAGGACTTCTCGCACAGTCGGCACGGGTGCTTCTTCAATGTCTAACGTGATAGAGGAAGATTGTGATTCTCCAACTTAACATGGCAAACGTTTCCAAGACATTTACCTTGCCATGTTGACGTTTCATGTGAGCCACAAAAACCTCCTTGGGAGTGAAGACGGTGTTGCATTCTCCACATGTATACCCTGAATCAGCTTTCTTAAGTCCCCCTGAGCTGTTTTTGTTGGCTTTTTTTGGTGATGGTGGTGCTTTATTTACATCCTTGTTTTGACCATTGGCGTGTCCTCCATCTTTGTTGTTGTTATTGGGGCCATTGTTGGGGTTGTTTGGATTTGTTGACTTTGTGCTGAGAGGGAGGTTAAGCCCCAAGTTTGATGGAGCCTCAATGGTCTTCAACGTTCCATGGATGGCCTGGCGAAGTTTCATTTATTGAACTGAATTGACGTGTCATGAAATAGATTTTTTGGTGTAACATATTGAGCTCCTACCTTTATATGGTCCATCATGAGCTGTTTCTGCGCATATTGCATGGAGCAGTCGGGGCATTTGAAGACAGGAACTTTATGATTGACAACATGCTGGTCAAAGTGTGAGTTGAGCAGAGACTGCAGTGTGAATACAGTATCACACATAGAACACTTGTAGATAAGCCTGTCGGATAGAAGAAAGGCAGCGTCCTTAAAACAAAAAACAAAAAAATGACATAATTCATTGAATTTTTGAGAATACCGGATCATCACACTTAGGGGCCTATTCACTAAAGGTTTCCGTTGCCTTTGCACGGCGCTAACCGGTAAAAATGGAGCAATCCAGGAGCGCCTAATTCACTAAATACGCGCAGATGGGGAAATCCGTCACTAAGTGCGCTGCCAACCAGATTGCGCCCCGGTGCGCCGGTGTTATTTGCGCGTATGTAAATTAGGTAATTTGCATACATTTACGCAAAATATGCCCACCCCAATGCAAATGAGACTCATTGATAGACAGTGTCTAATAACTAACGCCAGCGCTAATAGCCACACCGAGTTTGTGTGACGCAAATAACGTTTATGGAAAGCATGTATAAACCTGCCGCAACCATGATCATGACAGCAGTGCATGGTGTGGAGACGCATGGTGCACGTCCCTCTCTGGCTGATCACGCAGAGAGAGAGAGAGAGGGAAGGGGACATTTTTCTATATTGGTTTAGGACACATAACATAACCCAGGCTGATCGGCAATGGCGGGGAGGCATTTTCCGATCATTTTTACGTGCCAGATGCAATATGAAAATTTTTTTTTTTAAAAACAATCGCGCCAATAATTTGCACTTTATGAATGAATGACGCCGTTGTCGTCCTCTGCTCTGTACAGCTTAACGGCGCGATAAACGCTTACTCTCGGTCCAACCTCGCTTTCTGATAATTCATCTTTCTCGCAACTGTTAACTATAACAACCATGTTCTTGGCGCAAATCCATTGCCATGTGTGGTAAATCAGGTGCAAGTTTGCTCCAAGCTGTCAGTTTTGTGGGCGTGCTTTTGCCCGTATACGATTAGAATGATATCCTTAGTGAATAGGTTGGTAACTGGGCGCAGACTGCGGGTGCAGTTGTGGTGCAATATTTCGCGCTATTACCGGACGCAGCGCATTCATAGTGAATAGACCCCCTAATTTGTTACACCTGCTAATGAGGAGCTAGTGAAGTCAGCAGTTTCCATATGGAACAACAACAACCAAGTTAATCAACCATGTCTAAACTCACAAATCCTTCAACTGTTGAAAGAGAAAGGGCGATTTTCCTGCAATTTGGTTGTGGCTATCAAGTTGCAGCGTTCGTGGCAATTCTTCAATGCAATGGAACACAAGACTCACTTGGGCTCTCCCGCTTTCAATCCAGGATGCTGCGTGTACGCATGCGAGTGTGTTGCTGGCGCGGACTTGAAGGCCATGGGACAAAGCGGACATTTATAGAAGATCTCACAGTGTGAAGTTTGGACGTGCGACTTCAGAGTCGCAACATCAGCGAAGATCACACTACAGTGGATACAGCTAATGGGTGGGGGGGGGAAAGGAACGAGTTAGTCCAAGTCAAACCTGACGAAAAGTATCAACTCATGACTTGTATTTGCTCCCATTTGTCATGAGCTGAGAGGTTCAGTTGAAGAGACGAACCGGTAGCCGGCTCTTCGGGTGTAGTGCAGGCAGTTCTTGGTGACGTGGGACTGGAAGTGGACAGAACGACAGCTCGCGCCACATTCGGGACAAACGTATGGAGACTTGTGCTGGTGGATTCGTTGATGGGATAGAAAACTGCAATGGTTTGGGAGAAGCATTTGGCAGACGGTGCAAGTTTTCTGAGAGAACAGAGAAAGGAAGATAGACAAGATGGCTATTGCAAAAATGTTGTGCAAGTTATTTATCTGTTTAAAATCTCAAGTGTACAGTGAAACTCCACTGGTGCAGATTTTGAATGTGATAGATTTCAAGTAGCAACGTGAAAATGGGCTGCCATCTTGGTGGAAGTTTCTAAAAAAAACACACAAAAAAACATGACAAATGTATGTCCCAAATGCCTCTAGAATCCTTACAAGAAAAGAATTGCTAATTGTTTGATATGTTATATCAAACTCGGTCTCCTCCCACATTCCAAAGACATGCATGGCAGGTTAATTGGGCGCTCCGAATTGTCCCGAGGTGTGCGTGTGAGTGTGGATGGTTGTTCGTCTCTGTGTGCCCTGTGATTGGTTGGCAACCAGTCCAGGGTGTCCCCCGCCTACTGCCCAGAGCCAGCTGAGATAGGCGCCAGCACCCCCCGCGACCCTTGTGAGGAATAAGCGGTCAAGAAAATGGATGGATGGATGGATGTTATATCAAAGTTTGAATAACTTCTGAGAAAAATATCAGTCTGTCCCTTTAAAAAAAATGAAAACTTTTTTGTCAATTTATGCTAATTAGGGCCTTTAAATGAGCATTTTCATCATAAGTTTGATTTCTTGAAAAAGGTGTGAGAGTTGTAAAACTACTAAAAATAATGTTTTCTGTATGGCCTATTTTCACCTATTTATTGAGGATATGCGATTGGCTGGCAACCAGTTCAGAGTGTACGCCGCCTACTGACCAAAGCCAGCTGGGATAGGCTCCAGCACCCCCGCGCCCCTTGTGAGGAGTGAGCGGTTAAAAAGGTGGATGGATGGAAGTATTGAGGATGGGTCTGGAAGATATCCCCTATGATAAATGGGGGTTTTCTGTATATTAAAAGCAGCTTCATGTACCATACCTGCCCACCGGTCTCCAGAACTTGTTGATAATGCGTTGCTAGTGAGCTGTCGTCCTGGAACGTTTCATTACATTCCAAACACGTGAGGCTGTGCCTGCAGAGCTTTGATGCATCGTCCTCTAAGGGCATGGCTGCCTCCATACGAGTACTGCTTGGAGTTGAAATCACTGCGCTTTGTGACCCACCGCTTGGAACTTTTCCTGTGGTTGGACTCGGTAATGCCTGCGCATCAGAGACGGAGGAGTTGCTGTCTGTGATGGTGGGCGATGGTGTTATCATCTGGTCTGCAGGGATCGGTTTTAATATTAAGTGTGAGCACTGCATGACAACGCCTTTGTCCTTATGGCTCCGAGCATGAGACAGCAGACTGCATTTGTTGTAAAAGACGAGACTTTTCGAGCAGTGGTTGCAGGTAACTTCAATCCGCACACTGCGACGTTCATAGTGTTGGGTCAGGCTCTTCTCAAGAGCAAAGGAATCGGCGCACTCCAGGCACCGGTAGCCGCGAGCGGGAAGGGAAATACAGGCTGAGGTTGGCGGAGAGAGGTTTGGGACATATACGGGAACGGGGTTTAAGCTACTCAAAACTTTATTAAAAGCGTCAACTACGGAGCTTTGAGAGCTGCTGAACACTTGAACCCTGGAGAGTTTCTTCGAAGACTGGCCCGTGAGAAGTGCTTGCTGTTTAAGTCCTTGGGATGGCTGCTTGGAGGACGAGGACACGTTCTTAGCAGGGGACACATTCTTGGAGAGAAGATTAAGATTGCTAAAATGGACTGTCTTTGGTCCAAGTTTGGCATTAGCCAGACTGGAAGCCGGGACCATGACAGTCTGTTGTTGTATGGCGCTTGCCGCTTTAAGGATGGCATTGCTGGCGCTTTGTACCGAGGCAGCTGGAATGACGGTCGCCTTGACTGTGGTGTTATTCGACAGCTTCAGGTTAATCACTTGGGAACCGGCAGTCTTGACAGCTGAGACTGGCAGGAAGGCTGTCGCTACTGGTTTGATGGTCATCTGCTTAGTTATTTCAATCGATGGTCCTCCGCGGGTTGCGACAACTGTAGTTGGCAACGTGGACATTGTGGAAGATGAAATAAATGCGCCACTGGTAGCCTTTACTGTTAAGCCGTTTCCAAAATGATCTCCTTTATTCACTCTGCCGAGATCCAAGTCTGGGATGACTCGTGTGACTGTGCGTTTGATCTGTCCAGAAGAGGTCTTGATCGTTTTTATCCTGACTTTTGGAATGACCTGTGTGGTGTCGGTGCTGCTGCTCTCACTATTGACACTGGAGGGACTATCCGGCGGTCCTGAAAGCAGGCGCTTCGCTAACTCCAGTGCTGATTCCTGCTCACGTTTCTTGACTGGAGCTCTGGAATTTTCGCTCTCTTGGTTTGAGTCTGCCTCTGTAATAGGAGAATCTGAAATGTAGTCGGTAGTTTTTTCCTTTTTAGCGCTGAGAGCGGCAATAGCTGCAATACAAGAAGAAAGTTTTGCAGATGTCTTTGACTGGGTTTGGGCTGTTTGTTCATTCTCCTTTTTTGTATGTGTAAAGTGAAGAGTTTCCTTGGGTTCTTCTTGAAACAAACTCGATTGAGAGTTGTTATTGAACACAGAACCTTCCAAAGTGATATCTTGGTTGTTATTCTGATCTGGTTTGAAGTCCTTTGTTTTGGACTTTGAAACTTTCTCCACTGATGCAGGATAGTGCGAATGCTGCCTCTCTTTCTTGCTCGTGGACTTTTGAGGTGAATGTCCTCGCTCACTTACTTCAATCTTGTCCTCCTCAAACTCTTCCGCACTGGAGATTGGACTGAACTGATCGCAGGCTGCATTTCCATCCACATCGGAAGGATCCCATCCATTTTTGGTGCATTGAACGCCCGATGGCGTGGAAGTCAAGAAGCCATTTTGAAGTTTATTGCCAATTCTTATCAAATGAGGTTGGGAGTGGAACTGCAAATCCTTTTCTAACAGGGTTCCCACATGCTGACTCGTATCCACATTTCTAATATTCTTGACGATGACACTTACACCAACATCTTCATTGGTTGTTGACCCACTTTTGGCTTGCTTGACTTTGTCGTCATGGTCATCTTGCTGGCCAGATTCAATTGCAGCTTTAGGATCCACCATGTCGGGGATGTCGAAGGCAGCCAGGAGGTCGTCAAAGTCTGGTGTCTTCATATCTCCCATGTTCCTTTACCTGATGTAATTAGGACCTCACCTGTAATGGGCAGATAATAATATAGACTTAATGGATTGACCTAATATGACACTCTCGCTGATTCTTTTAATGACATAAAATGTTGTGTTTAATGGTCATTTTAATGGTATTTTGGGTTGCGCAGGATGAAATCCAGTGTTAATTAACACCGGTCCAGACTTGTTGATCGCAGCTCCGTATTGGTCAGTACTATCAATAGCTGTAAAAAGAAAGCTAGCGTATCAAAAATTAAGAGGTTTAATGCTGACTTTTTTCTTATACCTTGTAACCACGGGCATACCGTTGTAAGTTCATATATTTTTATGGTGCTGTTTTTTTTGGGTGTTTTTTTTTTTTTTTTTTTTTTTTTTTTTAAGTTTTCAAAGCTTGTAACCAGTCCATTGTGTTTTATTTACATATGTACACATTTATTTAATATTTTTTAACAGACATGATCGAGAAAAAATGAGATCAGTTTTGGGTTTTGCGTCCAAAAAATTGTTTAAAACAACTGTCAGTCAAAACTCAACAAAAATCGTTCCCCACTGTTATAGATTTACTGCGTTTTTTTGTTTTTTTTCTAATACGTCTTCAGTAATCCTCCCTCTGAATGTTTGTGACCACCATCATCATCAAGGGGTGAACAGGCAATTGAATGTTTTATTTGTTAATGTCCTTTTTTAAATACACTTTGAAATAATGTTAAACTATTACTTAAAACATTGAAAAGTGTTTCTAAATGTTAACAAACCTCAGCTTATCCAGCATCCAGGAACACATCTTGTGCATTTCTATTTCAAAAGTGGTATTGTTTTTTGTTTTTCTCAGTGGGTTGTACTACTATGAAATATGAACATGCTCACTGTTTCTATCATGCTTGTTGGGGACTAGTTCCATCATAACCACTTCTGCTCATTGTGCCATATGATTGGCAACCAAAATCTACTGTTTTTTTTTTTTTTTTTTTAGTCCCAGTTATATTAACAGTCCAGATGATGGGGGATTTCAGTGCAGGCAGAGTGGGGGTGGAGGGAAAGGCACTGACTAGCAATGAAAGTGAAATGAAAATGGCTGCTGCAATAGCAGAGAGAGAGAGAGAGCGAGAGCGAGAGAGAGAGAGAGAGAGAGAGAGAGAGATTGAGGCCTGGTGGGAGCAGCAAGCCAGAGACGTCTAATACTGAAAATGAATGTTCAATACACGCAAATATGTCGAATAATCCACACAGATCACCTCTTTCAGACTCATGCGTCACTGCCAACCCACATCCACACACTGCGACGTCGCCACCATGTCAGTAAAATGAAGATTAGTTGTGGAAACATGCGAAGAAAATCAGCTACTCCTCACCCTCTCGACCCGTTCCACCGTAGCCACTAGCCAAACCCTCCTCCTTTCCTTTTTTCCCCATCCTGCAACAAACATTCACTACACTGCTAACCCTCGAAAAGCCATGCGCCACCCTGACTGAAGCAGCAGCAACAACAACAAAAAAATCCTGCCTCTTCACAAAAGGCCCAGAAGTCAGGGTCAGGTTACATCCAGGGTTGTGCTAAGTGCTGGTGGTCCTGGGAAGGATCCGCTTTTGTCATTTTCTGAAGCACTGGCTGCACTCAGACATACAAACAAGACATATATCCTGCTCTGTGTGTGTGCGTGTATGGGTGTGTGTCTGGGCTGCAGATTCACAGACTTCCAGGCAGCCCCCCCCCCTGCCCTCGTCCCTTCCCAAATCTCGCTGCTGCGAGTCTTCGCCGCATAGCGAACCGCCGCAGGGTCGGCGCTTGCTCCGTGGTAGCCGGCGGCCGGGATGCGACGGGGCCGCCATTGGATTGGCGCGCAAAACCGCCCGTATCTCTCGGAGGAGCACAGAGACAGCATTGTTCCCGCCGGCTCTCTGTCTGCCTCAAACTGGTTTCAGCTAGTTCTCCTCGCCCCCGACATAAAGCCCGGCGCTGCATTGCGGCCTCAAGAGCACACAGGAAGAAGACGGAATGCTCTACTCCCAGGACAGCGCTTCTCGTTTTTGCTTTTGTCTTATGGAAAATGATGCTGAGGATCAGACACCTTTGTGGAAAGTAAATCAAATATTTAGTAGTATATGAACGACAACAGGGAAGGAAATAATATTTACGATTTGTGTTGTGGAAGTCAAGATGAGAGGTGAAGTTTGCAGGTCTGGATGTTGGACTGATGACAACGGAAAGACGTGAGGTTCAATCAGTTAACGTGATCATGCTGGTTGTGTTTTCTGAACACCAAAAATAGCCAAACGCTGGGTCTCCATGCGCTTAAAAAAAAAAGAAGGTCTCCTCACCCCTTCATCCCCAAGAACTAGTGGCATGGGCAAACGTTGGGTATCCATGCACCTACTCCATATCCAAAGTGCTTGATCCTCAAGAAAGTGTGGCATGGGCAAACACGGAGTCGTCGTGCAACTACCAAACAGATGCCAACACCCCCCTTACACGCCCCCACGGATACATGCATCCACGTAAACATGCACATGCAAAATACATAGCTAAATATTGCATACCCAGCAAGATCTTTTTTCCCCCCACACTGGAAAATTGATGTCTTCCTGTCGAGGCCTCAGCACCTGCCTTGGTGTCTTACCCCAGCCACTCCAGCCTCCATCTTCTTCCTCCTCCCCCTCCTCCCCCTCCTCCCACTCTGCTTCACTCCCAGTCCGGGCCTCCTTTCCGCCTTTGGCCACCGCTTGCCACCTTCACGGACATTCATGAAGGGAAGGATGGAAGTAGGGGGAAAGTGTGGATGGAAGGGGGGGGTGCAGTGTTCAGCAGGCGAATCAGGCCTTTTGTCTCTGTCGTTGGAGGTGGTGGTGGTGGTGGTGGTGGTGGTGGTGAAGGGACTCTCCACTCTGGCTCTGGAGCAGCAGCTGGTGCAGAGGAAGAAGAGAGAGAGAGGGAGGCAGATGGAGGTGGGGGAGACGGAGTGGGAGAAATAATCGGGGAACGTCTAATAAGGCTGTCAATACGAGCTCCCTTTTCATGTAATAGACCTTTAAGCATTGCATTTCATCCCATTACGATTAAGTGGGACTTGTGTGTGTATAGAGACTATACGTGAGGTTGAATTAACTAAGGTCACTAGGGTGTCATTAGCCCTATAAAAGTAGGGCATTAACTAATTTGCTCCCAATAACGTGTAAATACGTTTTTTTTTAATGTTGTAAGTGTCCCAAAGACGTATTTATACGTTTTCTTGTTTTTTTTTTATACTAGAGCATACAGAAGGCTTTGATGCAGCCTCTCAGCTGCAAAGAACGGTTGCAGAAATGGTAGTTATTACACAAACGGCCACCAGGTGGCAGCAGAGCAAAGGAGATCAACCAGGGCCATCTAGAAAAAAAGCTCAATTACTTACAATTTTAAATAGATTTGTGAAAACTGATGAAACTTAGCTCTCTTCTAATGCTAATTGCTGCAATACGGAAACAGATGGAAATTTCTTTTTTTTCCTGATGAAAGAAGAGACTTTAATCTTTCTTTTGGTAGGTTCCATGCTTTTATAGCAATTGAACACAATATTCTGTGGGCCTTGCAAAATCAGTCAAAATCCAGTAAAATAGCCGGGAGCGAACGGAACTGCTTCTGTGAAAATGGCTGGGAGTGAATGAGTTAATGAAGCCTACAGGTAAAATGGACTGCACTGTTAATTTTCTGGCTCCAGAAAACAGCATCACTTTCTTGTGATTCTTATGTTACAAAGATTGGGCAAACAAAGATGCTAAGCTACCTGACTGTCCCTCATTGGGCCTTGCTTACAAGTCCTCGACATACCTGGCAGCCTCGCACAACTCGCAGCCTTTATTGTGTCAACGGTTTCATTTGTCAGGCGACACGAACCGACGCTATTAGCAAGGCAGGGATGATATGTGCATGTACGTGTATTGAAAGGCCCGAGTGGTGCTTCCTTCCCCTCGACGGTGTGACACATTCGGTGCAGGAGGAGAGAGCACAGCGAGCTTCCCCTCCCCCACTGACAAAGTCATGTGACGTCATTTTTTTCCCCCCCTGGATGCGAGTAGGCAGAAAATGAGGCGTTAGCATCCTATTCTTCTGTGAATATACCCAATTAATTGGTCCTGTTGTGCTCTTGTATTCAACACAATGAACATTCTGATGCCCTCCGATATTCATCCTTTGTCTAACACAGTATAATGCCGATATTTGCATCAAGGTTTTCTTTTGTCTCATAGTGTAAGGCCTTCATTTTTTTTTACCTCGTTTTCTTTGTCTTGCCTGTCATGAGCGTATAGCCCCATACTTGTCCAGTGTTTCACATGGTATTAGTACATTTTTGCACCCTGTCCTCATTTTGTTCTGCATAGCATAAGCTTATTTTTGCACTTTTACACTTTTACTGTTACACTTTTTGCATTTTTGCATTTTTACACTGTATAGGCCTCTATTTCCACATATGTAGCCCTCCTTACATAATATGAGCCAGATTCGCCCATGTATATATGAGGGGAAACGGCATGCAGATGTGAACTCGCAGGAACCAGCATCCGTCCAAACACCGGTGATAAGTTGGCTAATGCGGGCCCTCGATGTGTCATTCAGCACATAATAAAAATCATATTTTATTCATCATTAAAAATTAGGGATGTTTTTTTTTCAGACTGATACCGATGCTCAGACCCTCAGTACTCACCGATACCGATACCAACTGCTGATACCAGTAGTACATTTTGACAAATAAAAAAAAAAAACACTAAAAGATATTTTTAAACAAATATATTTCCTTTAATTTTTACAACAAAAACAGCACAGTCACTCTTCAATAGTCTTAAAGCTAAAAAAAAAAAAAAAAAAAAAAAAAAAAAAAAATGCTCTTTTAGTTTAAGATTCACAATTTTGAAGTTTTTCCAAACCGGTGAAATTTTGGTGAAAACCTGCTGCAAGCTAGCGCCAGTTACAGGCAAGGAGGACTCACTTAACGTCTTCCCCCTCTGCCATCGGTCGCTTGTACTCGTCTGCGTCACGAGTACTCGAGTACTTGAAAAAATGCTGGTATCGGCCCGATACCGATACCTGGTATCGGTACTCGCACATCCCTATTAAAAATGCGTTGCTTCTTACTGTCTTTTTGTCTATTTCCCTCCTTGGCATTCTTCTTCTTCTTCTTCCTACTGTTGTTTTGACAACTTGAACCCCTTTTTTCCAGCGGCCCCCACATAAATTGACTTTGAGACCCCTGTTGTAAAGAAAGTGAAGGGATGAAAATCAATCATTTTGTCCTCTTGAAAAAATGGCCATTTAATCAAGATAGCTGACAAGATAGTCTGCAAAAGTTTCGGCCCCCTTCTGTTGCACAACATCGCCCTCTAGTGTTTCCTTATGTGTACACAGAAATCTTTTTTTTTTCTTTTTTTTTGACAGAAGCATCAATCAATCAATCAAATCTTTATTTCTATAGCACCAAGATCACATTGGGGTGCAAAAATGTTTTGAAACGATTTATCTTGGTCTCTTTTTTTTTTGAATACGTATCACAAAAAAAATGACATTTGAACAGGGGTGTGTAGACTTTTTCACGTTTCATGTCTTTTCTAGGACAAAATTGGATTTTAAAAGAGGTAACTGGTTTCTGATCTAAAAAAAAAAAAAAAAAAATCCTCCAACTGACATCCAGCTGCTTCAGGAGGGATGTTTTACTTTCATCCCTCCCGTCCAAGGCAACAGGAATAGCGACAGCTGCTGCTTCTTCCGCCGACCGTGGTAGCTTTTTCCACAGATCACGTCGATTAAGCGCACGGATGAAAACGCAACCGGCTGTGATCTCTGACCATCACTGAACATGGACAGAAGACGAGCGGGCATTTTGTGGCTGGCTTTGATCCTTCTTGTTTTTCACTGCTGCCACTGTCCCGCTGCACCTCTTGGGAAGATGAAGATGAATCCACGCGGACGGCACTGGGCAGTCGGTAAGAGAAACATCACTTTTTGACATGAACTTTAGAATGGACTCCCAGTAGAATCCAAAAACTGTATGTAGTTGACGGTGCTAAAAAATGAATGTACTTTATTTTGGGAGAAATTAAGTGTAGACTGTCAGCAAAAGTGGTGAATGATAAAAGAACGCAAAGCAGATAAAACAATTAGGAAACGAGAATACAACCAAAGTAATAAATCAGAGAATACAACCAAATAAAAAGTTAAAAGCAAGATTTAATAACAGTTTTCATCCAGACTGACATTTAACACGGCTCCTCACGATTTCAGGACATTTGATGGGAAAGAAGAGTGCTGAAAGGCAGCTCATATTTTTTGAAAGAACCAAAGACCCCTTTGAGGACACCATAGAAGCTCTGATCCGAAATGAGTGCCAAAAAGTGATCATTCGATCCAGCAATCAACAAAATTATACCAGAGAGGTCAGTCCTCGGAGTTTATTTCAACTTTGTACAATTCCAAAAGAAGTGATAACGACCACATTTTGGCGACATGACACATGGTTTTCTCCCTTTTATCACTTTGTAGATTGCAGACCTCCATCTTCTGGCCATAGAAGTGCATGAGCAAGGACTCCACCTGATTTCTGAAATATTTTAACGATTGTAATTGCTTGAAACTAAGAAGTATAAAGTTGCGATTAGAAAAAAAAAAGAAAAAAAAAAGGTGGTGTCTGTTTAATTTCTTCACATGCTCATATGTACGTTTTCCCAACAGAGGGCGCTCAAACACCCTTTTGAAGTTTTGATTGACCCAACCACAGAAGATTCTATCATTTGTATTGACTAATAAGCCAACACGTTTTCTTTAGGGCTGTTTGTTAACATGCGTGACCAAAATGATAGAACAAAAGCCATGCAATCTGAAACGTCAGTCAGAATGAAGCAACGTTATTTTGAGGCTGCTGTAGTGGATACGAGTGTGCTGGTCTAACAGATGAAATGTGAGTGTTAAGAAATACAGTATTATATCAAATGCTTTATGTTCAGAAAAAATGTACTGTCTCTCTCTCACTCTCTGTCTCACATGATGACACAGCATGTCGGCTATAAGACAGTAGGGTAGGGTACACATTGACACAGAATGTTTTGGTCCCTCTTGGCTTGGTTTTCACAACAATGGCGAACGCTAATTGCAACAAGTTGGTTGCACACGTCTTCCCTCTCAATGCCAAAAGGAAAAGTTTCCTCTTGTGTCCTCGTTCCTCATTTGGTTCACGGCTGATTGGTTGAACAAAGGGGCAACAAGCCACTTTCACCCCACGACTGCGTTTAATCCTGCCGACGGATGGGATAATGTTTACGGGAGTTAATTAGGAGGAAAGAAGTCATTCTGTCTGTAGATAGCTGAGAGGAAGTCAGCCAGGTTAAGCTTCTTCTTTTTTTTTTAGCTGTAAGAAAGACCCACAGTGTTTGTTTTATGTGTTGATGGAGAGCAATTGCTTAAAGCTAATTCTATTGCCGAAATTTAGAGAATATATATGTATTTTTTCTCCTGTCATCAACTTTAAATGTCTCCAGTTTGTACGTGACGTTTTCATACCTTGCTTTGTTTTCGTTATTATAGCCTGCCACCACTAGGGGGCATACACTGGCCACTAAAGTTTATAACAATCACTCACAACAACAACAGGTTATCCCGCTTGCTGTTTTTCCCATTTTGTTTCAGGTATCATTCAGACACAAATGAGGTCATCTGCATTTTGACATCTTTGGCTTTTCAGTTTCAGCAGTTCAGAGGCAGTTTGAGAAGTTTTAAGGTCACAGTGCTCTAATTGTACTCCAATTGGCAAGAAACAAAGAGTGGAAAAGATGCTTCAGAAAGCGTATAAACTTTTGCCGTAGCAATTTCAGGTTGTTGAGCACCATAATCTTTTGTTTGGAGCCTGTTGATTTGTCTACACAAACTGCAAAGCCTAAGCTGTCAAATGGTGATGGCATCACATCTGTCTGAATGTGATTCTGAAATGATAAAATGTAAATGTATGTATGTGATTTTTGGGACACCTTGTATTCTGCACAGCAGTGTACGCTCAGGCACTACAAAATATGACATATTTATGGCCTAGAAGTATTTTTCCATCAAATATTTCTCATTATGTCTCTACTACGGTGTTAGCATAGCTTACTGATAGACTAAAACTAAACTAACAAGCCTCAGTGCAACTTTGTAGACTCTTTTAAGTTTAACATCTCTGAGGTGCTGTAATTCAGGATTTGACCAAAGTTTTGGGTAAATATAAACTTTGCTTGAAATCTTGGTAGATCAAGTTGAAGTTACAAAATTTTGAAAAGCCAAAACATTATTGCTAATCATCATAACATAAAGGACGACTTTAAAAAGAGATCACAACTAAAACTCACCACATTGAGATTTGTTTTCATAATTATATTACATCATCATCATTATGTCTTTGTCATTACAGTTGTTTAATTGCACTCTCAGATGAGGTTTACTGTCAAACTAAACATAAAATAAAGAGAATTACACATCTTGTATTTAAAACAATCACATAATTTTGCCTTAAAATCTGCTAGCTTAATGCTAAGTCATATTTCAAGGCGCCACTGCTTTTCCTATGGGAGAAATAGTTTCAGAGTCCAAACAAATGAACATAGTTGAAAAATGGATTGTTTTCAACCTCGGACCTTTCACAATGTTCACCTATACAACTCCAGTGTTGTTTTGATATTACATATAAAGTTTATTGTCTAGAAAATATTCACATTGGACAGATTTTATACCAAAAAAAAATTATATTTTTGTCTTTACATGTAGAAATATAAAATAAATAGACAATGCTTGTTGCAACCAGTAAGAATGAAACTGAATGAACAGAAATCTGACAACTAAAAAAGTTTTCCAAAGTTTATGTCTCCCAGGTTGTTGCCATAGCAACGTCAGCCTCCCGATCCCATCGGGCGTAACCATCACCACATCTTGCCAATAGACTGAATGTGTTCTTTGGCCTTTATCCTCAATGAGGCAATGCTGGAGTTCCTCGGGTCTGACGAGCACTGGTAGGCCGACAGCGGCGGCGGGCACATGGAGCCCATCCGGGGCAGGTGAGGGGCGTGCCCCAGGGTGGGGGCGTTGAGGAAGGTGGGCGGCACCGAAGCGGGAGGCGAGGCCGAGTAGGCGCCGCCTCCTCCTATGAAGCCCGGAAGGGACTGTAGGGTGGCGGAGGCCCCCATTGGGGAGGCCAACCAGGGCTCCAGTGGACCCGTGGCGGGGGAAAGGCCGAAGGAGAGCAAGGAGGGGGGCGCGGTGGTCTCCTGGAGCTTGATGGAGCTCACTTCCAGCTTCTCCTGACGACGCCACTTAGCCCTGCGGTTCTGGAACCAAACCTGAGAGCAAGCACAAGGGAGTTCAATGAACGATGTATTCATCCTCATCAAGGTTCGATATGCCAAAACATTAACTTTAAAGAAAGAAAGACAAAACAAACTGATTATATGGCTATACATTTTCCCATGCAATGATGCCAAACTTTTCACACAATCTTTTCTTCTCTATGTACCAGCAGGGATTCCACTTTTACTTCTTGAGTATAGTGAGTAATTAATGAGAACGTTTGATACACACTACCAAGTTGTCTCAAATTGACTTTAATAATATAGACTATATGTCATTATTAATTAATCATGTTAATTTGTGAAAATATGATTTTGCATGATAATTAGGAAACTAAAAAATATCAATTAATATCAATCAATTACCTGATTTCTAAAACTCTTTTCTGTCAGTGTTTACAAATGATCACTTTTACAACATTGCTAGAAGATCACAATGTCATCACTGATGAGCTTTGCTTTTTTTTTTTTTTTTTTTTTTCTTTTTTTTTTATAGAACAGGCCAGGGGTCTGCAACCTGCGGCTCTAGAGCCACATGTAGCTCTTTAGTCACTCTCTTGACTCACTCTGTGAAGCTAAAACCAATATATACTTTAACATAAAATCTTGTTTAAATAAATAAAATATTATTTAAATGGATTAAAAAGACTAAAACTAAATATTTATGAATATTTAAATATAAAAAAATTCAGTCCAAATATTTAAGAGAAATGAGAGATGAAAGGTTTGGAATTTATTTTATTTTTTTTTAGAAATTACCTACAAATGTCCAAAAAATGTCCATAAAATGAAAATAATAATAATAATAATAATAATAATAATAATAATAATGATGATAAAAATAGCCATAAAATGTACAAAAGAGAGGCAGACAATGACCATATAATTTCCATAAAATTGGCAAAAATGTAAGAAATTTGACAGAAAGGCAGAAAAGTCTCAAAATCTATTAACACAAATTCTAGGGGGGAAACAGAAGACACAAAGTAAGAAGGTGAATCTCAAAGTATGGTGCAGCTCTAATTGCATTCAGTACGCACTAATAGCACACTGTTTCGTTCATCACAATGTTCAAATGTTTAGCGGCTCCGGACAGATTTTTTGGACATTTATTTGGCATAAACTGACAGTAAAGGCTTGCTGATCCCTAAATAGGCCCACAGACTACTTATGTGCGTTACTGTGCTGGTCCCCGAGATCACCACCTTCCTGACCCCTTCTAAATTATATGAAGAAATTCTGAGCAGTAGAAAATCAACTTTGATAACATTGATGGGGCGAAATGTTAAATTTGTAGTGTTATACTTATATTAGGACGTGGAATGCATGCACATTTTGATATATATTTGCTATTTTGGGGGAAAAAAAAAAAGATGCGTTTTACAAGATGCATTCAAATTTGCTAACCTTTTTACGTTTTGATAAAAAAAATAATAATAATAAACAGAAAAGAAAAATACAGATCAAGATTTCCCATACCTGTACTCGGACCTCGGGCAGGTTGACTTTGAGGGCCAGCTCCTCTCGACTGTACACGTCCGGGTAGTGGGACTTCTCGAAGGCTCGCTCAAGTTCGTGCAGCTGGAAAGTGGTGAACGTGGTCCGGTTGCGGCGGTGCTTCTTCTTCGGGTTCTCGTCGTCAGACAGCTTGCAGCCCTCGTGGTCGGGTGAGTCCGGACAAGACCGCGCGTCACCAACACCCGCAGCGCTCCGGCAGCGCAGGCCTGCATGCGCAACACAAATTGATTCGATTATGTTTGGAGTTTTCAAAACTAATGACATAACTTAATATAGCCTATAGGCCTGAAAACTGCACCAAAAATATAACATAAATGAATAAAAACTAAAACAGCACTAACTAATAAAGCTGGAGTAAAAAAAAAAAAAAAAAAAAAAAACGATATTGCATGTAAGAGTTTAAGACAGAATCAGAAACATAATCTAAGTAAAGTGAAACGTGATGAAAAGTAAAAATCACAATTGAATGAATTAAAACGAAATGAAATGCATGTAAATTACATTTGAAAACAAAATAAAAATTCAGTAACTGAAAGACATACCGTAAATAAACAGAAATAGTAGCAATAAAAACAATTGGAAAGGAAACAAAAATCTGTAAATAGATACAAATTAAATACGTTTAAATAAACATAAAAATACCTTTGCGTAAAATAAAGTAAAAAATAAATACATTAAATAAAAAAAAACCGAAACAAAATGTATTATATATCAATAACACCACAATAAAATATAAAAAAAAAATTTTGTATAAATAAATAAAATGAATACCAAAAATCATGCATGACATGTAAATCAAACTTAACATTAAAATAAAATAAGAAAAGCGAAATGTGGAAACTAAATTAAATTGCCATACAGTTTGGGAGCAAAATACGACTAAAAACAAAACAAAACTAAAAAAATCTACCAACGTTTTTAACGAAACGAAATGAAACGCAACGTTACGTACCATCCAAAGTTTGTGCGAAGTGACTTTTGTGACTTTGTTGAACGTGGCGCTCTTGCGCGTCTTCGCCGCCAACTTTTGGCAGGCTGCAGGCGGCCGACTTGTGGAACAGAAGGTCCTCCTTGAAGCCCAGGATGGCCTCGATGCTGTGCACCCTGGCCGGGTTGCCCGGCTGCTGCTGCTGCTGCTGCTGCTGCTGCTGCTGCTGGACGAGGGTGCGAGCGGGATTGGGCTCATGCTGCCCTCGCTCGTCCATCATCATCATGGTCATCATCCTCTTCCTCCTCTGGGAAGGCGGTCCAAGCAGCCACATGGGTAGGGGACGACTAACAAAGATGTCATGATTGTTGCGTGGGGCATCCTCGGCTTTTAAACCCACGCAGCCCACCCCACCTGCCGCGCTTTTCTGACGTCACACAAGGGGGGGGGGGGGGGACGTCCCGATTTTGTAGTGTGTGTCAGTCTGTCGGACCTACTTACATCAATCTTAAAACCATCTTTCCATTCCTCCAGATGTCATGTTCATGTCAGTCTGAGAGCGAGGAAAGAAGAAGGCAAGATTAGGCTTGCAGATTAAGGTACAACAAAATCATAATTGCAATATTTCTTGCCAGGATTGCCAGCTTAATATTTCATCAAATATTGTTGCCAAACTGAATGGAGGTCTCATTAGTTGGAGGGGTGTATTATTCGAAAAATATATGGGTGGGCAAACTTCTCCCTGTAGCTTTCTCTCTTGCAATTTCGCTCCTCAATGTGTAATTTATTGTGTGATATTCAGTTTTCATACGTGGAGACATTCCCCTAGCAAGATCATGACCATTCATTTTAATCTCCAAATAGTCTTCAGTTTTGATCTGAAGCAGCCATTTTAGGCTGTTGTCCTTTTTTTTTGGCTAAAACTGTCCACTGTTATTTGCTATTTTTAGGCCAAAGCAACAAAATGGCATCATCGAGGTTTATTATACTGCCAAAGAACTATTTTGAAGTGAGTTGAGTACATTTATTGAGACTAGGGGTGTCAAAATTAGAGCATTAATTTTGAGTTAAGTTAAAGTTTTTTCAATGCCACTAATTTTTTTTAAACATGCGATTATTGACCCCTTAATTAGAAATCCTGTACTGGGGGCAATTTCATTTGCAACGTAGCAAACGCATCAAAATTTAGAAGTAATAAAGTTAATAATAATAAATATTTGTGGAGACTAGGGTCAAAATGTGTTTTACAATTTTAAAACTGTGCAGAATTTCAGAAGTGACTTCATGTTAAAGATTTGACAGCTCTTAATATGAAAAGAAAAATGCACTGAGCTTTCACCAATGTTTTACAAACACAATTGTGCCATCTAGTGGCAGAAAAATAACCTAAACAAAAATCAACATCACACACGGTTTTTTTTGTTTTGTTTTTTTTAACATCTTTTTTACATCATTTTTTTTTACATCTTTTTAATTTTATGAATTACTATGAAATAACTATCAATGACTAAAAGATGCAGTAATATTTCTATTAATTTTTCCTCCCACTTTTATGTTAAAAAGGGTATGAAAACAGAAAAAAAATGTTATTGTACATTTAGAACAGATATAAAATTTGCGATTAATCGTGAGTTAACTGTTGAAGTCATGCGATTAATTACAACGAAAAACTGTAATCATCTGACACCCCTATTGGGACAAAAATATCCCTTTGCCACCCTCTTGTGGCCGGCATCACTATGCCCGGATAGCATTAAGAAAAAAAATAAAATAAATCAGGAAGTCTCCATCTTGTTTTGAAGTGGCCATTTTAGGCCCGCTGCACACCAAGCAACACGTAAACAAATGATAGTCCACAACTCAAAGCAGCGATTGACCCTTGTACACGTTACTAAGTGCAGAAAAATAAACACTGATGATATTCTGTACTGAAAACACCTTTTGTACCTTTTGGGCCAGCGTCCAGTGCACACTCAGTGACGGCGTCGCTTTAATTTTCCCCCTTCGGGTCCATTAAACAAGCCTGCTTTTTTAAGTGCGGGGTCGTCCCTCCCGGGAAACACACAATAAAGACAATTTTCAGCGCTAACCGTTTAGGGGCAAACAAAGATTGACAGCAGTGTGGTAATCCCGCTTAAAGGGGGATTACATGATGTTGCTCAAAAGAGTTAAAACCCCCTAAAACTATTTAGCTTTTCCTAATTGCACAAGGTGACCTCATCCTTTGTGAGCCTGCAGAGGAGGAGGGGGAACGAGATGCTAATTAACACCACGGGGTCAATGGGCAACTTCCTTTTTACCTCTTTCATTGATTTATTTGTTTGTTTTGTAGGGAAACTGTTTGCTGACAGTTTGTGTACTGAAACAATCATGATCTTATTTAGTAAATTACTCCCAAGCAACACTGAGCCTTATCGTCTATAAAGGCATCACCCGGCATTAAGATTGCACACGTGTACCTAATATTTTGTCCAGAGAATCTTTGTGTGTTTATCCCCGCATGGTTGCTCATTTCATAAGATCTCCGAGAATTCACAGGTCACACGTTGAGTAAAAATAATAACACACATGGATGGGCGGATGGAGTGGGCGGGGCTCGTCCCACATGTGTGATCCTATTAGATGTTAATCTTCAGACTGCAAATCCATAGCCGCTCAAACTTGGGCTGCTGTGAAACTCTTAACTGTTGACCCCCCCATCTCCCTCTATATCACAACTAATCGTCCCCTCGTTGACAAGTGTTTGGATAATGCCCAATTAAATTAAAACCGTCCCTCCGCCAGGTATTAATCGCTTTTATTTTGATCGCCTTCTCTTGAATGCATTTCAAAATCCAATTCATGAAATGTCATGTTGAATCAAATACAATCATGTGATAGTTTTAGCTTGCCTCAATTGACTTATGCGGAGACCATGATCATAAGTGATAATCAAAATATAGGGAGGGTTAAAAACAAATATCCACATAATATAATAAGGCGATTTTTGTTTTTTGTTTTTCCAAACGACCATGTATAGTGTGGCCTTTTATTTTATTTTATTTTATTAAAACGACCATGTAGAGTATGGCGTTTTCTTTTTGTTTTTTTTTTTAAAACAAAACAAAACGACCATGTATAGTAAGGCGTTTTTTTTTGTTTTGTTTTTTTTGTTTTCTTTTTTTTTTTAAACGACCATGTATAGTAAGGCTTTTTTTTTTTAAAAACGACCATGCATACTAAGGCGTTTTTTTGTTTTGTTTTTATTTTTTGTTTTGACAATGTATAGTAAGGCGTTTTTTTTTAAATATAAAAAAAAACGACCATGTATAGTAAGGCGTTTTTTTTTTCGTTTTTTTTTAAACGACCATGTATAGTAAGGCATTTAAAAAAAAAAATGACCATGTATAGTAAGGCTTTTTTTTTTTTTTTTTTTTCAAACGACCATGTATAGTATGGCTTTTTTTTTTTTTTTTTTAAACGACCATGTATACTAAGGCGTTTTTTGTTTTTTGTTTTTTTCTTTTTTTTAAACGACCATTTATAATAAGGTGTTTTAAAAAAAAAAAAAAAACGACCATGTATAGTAAGGCATTTTTAAAAAAATGACCATATATAGTAAGGCTTTTTTTTTTTTTTACAAAAAAAACGACCATGTATAGTAAGGCTTTTTTTTTTTTTTTTTTTTTTCAAACGACCATGTATAGTAAGGCGTTTTTTTTTTGTTTTTTTTTTAAACGACCATGTATAGTAAGGCTTTTTTTTCTTTTTTCTTTTTTAACGACCATGAAAAGTATGGCGTTTTTTGTTGTTGTTGTTTTTAAAAAAAAACAAAAAAAAAACGACCATGTATAGTAAGGCGGTTTTTTTTTTGTTTTTTTTTCTTTTTTTTTAAACGACCATGTATAGTAAGGTTTTTTTTTTTTTTAAAAACGACCATGCATACTAAGGCTTATACTAAGGCTCATACTTTTTTGTTTTTATTTTTTGTTTTTTTTTAAACGACAATGTATAGTAAGGCGTTTTTTTTTAAATATATAAAAAAACGACCATGTATAGTAAGGCGTTTTTTTTTTTTCTTTTTTTTTTAAACGACCATGTATAGTAAGGCATTTAAAAAAAAAATGACCATGTATAGTAAGGCTTTTTTTTTTTTTTTTTTTTTTTTTTTCAAATGACCATGTATAGTATGGCGTTTTTTTTTTTTTTTTTTAAAACGACCATGTATGCTAAGGCGGTTTTTTGTTTTGTTTTGTTTTTGTTTTTGTTTTCTTTTTTTTTTAACGACCATGTATAGTAAGGCGTTTTTTTTTGTTTTTGTTTTTAAACGACCATATATAGTAAGGCTTTTTTTTTTTTTTTCAAACGACCATGTATAGTAAGGCGTTTTTTTTTTAAAAAAAACAATGACCATGTATAGTAAGGCTTTTTTTTTTTTTTCAAACGACCATGTATAGTATGGCGTTTTTATTTAAAAAAAAAAAAACGACCATGTATAGTAAGGCTTTTTTTTTTTATTTTTTTCAAACGACCATGTATAGTAAGGCGTTTTTTTTTTTTTTTTTTTTTTTAAACGACCATGTATAGTAAGGCTTTTTAGTAAGGCGTTTTTTTTTTTTTTTTTTTTTTTTTCTTTTTTTTTTTAAACGACCATGTATAGTAAGGCATTTTTTTTGTTTTTTTTTAAACGACCATGTATAGTAAGGCTTTTTTTTTTTTTTCAAACGACCATGTATAGTAAGGCGTTTTTTTTTTAAAAAAACAATGACCATGTATAGTAAGGCTTTTTTTTTTTTTTCAAACGACCATGTATAGTATGGCGTTTTTATTTAAAAAAAAAAAAAACGACCATGTATAGTAAGGCTTTTTTTTTTTTTTTTTTTTCAAACGACCATGTATAGTAAGGCGTTTTTTTTTTTTTTTTTTTTTTAAACGACCATGTATAGTAAGGCTTTTTTTTTTTTTAAATGACCATGTATAGTATGGCGTTTTTTTGTTTTGTTTTTTTTTTAAAAAAAAACGACCATGTATAGTAAGGCGTTTTTTAAAAAAAAAAAAAAAAAACGACCATGTATAGTAAGGCATTTTTTAAAAAATGACCATATATAGTAAGGCTTTTTTTTTTTTTACAAAAAAAACGACCATGTATAGTAAGGCTTTGTTTTTTTTTGTTTTTTTCAAACGACCATGTATAGTAAGGCGTTTTTTTTTTGTTTTTTTTTAAACGACCATGTATAGTAAGGCTTTTTTTTCTTTTTTTTTTTGTTAACGACCATGAAAAGTATGGCGTTTTTTGTTGTTGTTGTTTTTTAAAAAAAACAAAAAAAAAACGACCATGTATAGTAAGGCGGTTTTTTTTTTGTTTTTTTTCTTTTTTTTTAAACACCCATGTATAGTAAGGTTTTTTTTTTTTTTTAAAACGACCATGCATACTAAGGCGTTTTTTTTTTGTTTTTATTTTTTGTTTTTTTTTAAACGACCATGTATAGTAAGGCTTTTTTTTTTTTTTAAAACGACCATGTATAGTAAGGCGTTTTTTTTAAAAAAAACAATGACCATGTATAGTAAGGCTTTTTTTTTTTTTCAAACGACCATGTATAGTATGGCGTTTTTATTTAAAAAAAAAAAACGACCATGTATAGTAAGGCTTTTTTTTTTTTTTTTTTTTTCAAACGACCATGTATAGTAAGGCGTTTTTTTTTTTGTTTTTTTTTTAAACGACCATGTATAGAAAGGCTTTTTTTTTTTTTTTTTTTTTAAATGACCATGTATAGTATGGCGTTTTTTTGTTTTGTTTTTTTTTTTTTTAAAAAAACGACCATGTATAGTAAGGCGTTTTTTTTGTTTTTTTGTTTTTTTTTTCAAACGACCATGTATAGTATGGCGTTTTTGTTTAAAAAAAAAAAAAAAAAAAAATGACCATGTATACTAAGGCGTTTTTTTTTTTCTTTGTTTTTTTTAAACGACCATGTATAGTAAGGCGTTTTTTTAAAACGACCATGTATAGTAAGGCGTTTTTTTTTTTTGTTTTTTTTTTTGAACGACCATGTATAGTAAGGCATTTAAAAAAAAAAAAAAAACGACCATGTATAGTAAGGCTTTTTTTTTTTTTTTTTTTTTCAAGCGACCATGTATAGTAAGGCGTTTTTTTTTAAAAAACGACCATGTATAGTAAGGCTTTTTTTTCTTTTTTTTTTTGTTAACGACCATGAAAAGTATGGCGTTTTTTGTTGTTGTTGTTTTTTAAAAAAAACAAAAAAAAACGACCATGTATAGTAAGGCGTTTTTTTTTTTGTTTTTTTTCTTTTTTTTTAAACACCCATGTATAGTAAGGTTTTTTTTTTTTTTAAAAACGACCATGCATACTAAGGCGTTTTTTTTTTGTTTTTATTTTTTGTTTTTTTTTAAACGACCATGTATAGTAAGGCTTTTTTTTTTTTTTAAAACGACCATGTATAGTAAGGCGTTTTTTTTAAAAAAAACAATGACCATGTATAGTAAGGCTTTTTTTTTTTTTCAAACGACCATGTATAGTATGGCGTTTTTATTTAAAAAAAAAAAAACGACCATGTATAGTAAGGCTTTTTTTTTTTTTTTTTTTCAAACGACCATGTATAGTAAGGCGTTTTTTTTTTTGTTTTTTTTTTAAACGACCATGTATAGAAAGGCTTTTTTTTTTTTTTTTTTTTAAATGACCATGTATAGTATGGCGTTTTTTTGTTTTGTTTTTTTTTTTTAAAAAAAACGACCATGTATAGTAAGGCGTTTTTTTTGTTTTTTTGTTTTTTTTTTTCAAACGACCATGTATAGTATGGCGTTTTTGTTTTAAAAAAAAAAAAAAAAAAAAATGACCATGTATACTAAGGCGTTTTTTTTTTTTCTTTGTTTTTTTTAAACGACCATGTATAGTAAGGCGTTTTTTTAAAACGACCATGTATAGTAAGGCGTTTTTTTTTTTTTTTTTTTTTTTGAACGACCATGTATAGTAAGGCATTTAAAAAAAAAAAAAAAACGACCATGTATAGTAAGGCTTTTTTTTTTTTTTTTTTTTCAAACGACCATGTATAGTAAGGCGTTTTTTTTAAAAAAAACGACCATGTATAGTAAGGCTTTTTTTTTTTTTAAACGACCATGTATAGTATGGCATTTTTAAAAAAAAACGACCATGTATAGTAAGGCGTTTTTTTTTTGTTTTTTGTTTTAAAAACGACCATGTATAATAAGGCTTTTTTTTTTTTTTTTTTTTTTTTCAAATGACCATGTATAGTAAGGCGTTTTTTTTTTTTTTTTTAAAACGACCATGTATAGTAAGGCTTTTTTTTTTTTTTTTTTTTTTTAACGACCATGGCGTTTTTTTAAAAAAAAAACAAAAAAACAACGACCATGTATAGTAAGGCGTTTTTTTGTTTTTTTTTTCAAACGACCATGTATAGTATGGCGTTTTTATTTTATTTTTTAAAAACAACGACCATGTATAGTAAGTCGTTTTTTTGTTTTTTTTTCAAACGACCATGTATAGTATGGCGTTTTTATTTTTATTTTTTTTAAAAAACGACCATGTATAGGAAGGCTTTTTTTTTTTTTTTTTTTTTTTTTAAACGACCATGTATAGTCAGGCGTTTTTTTTAAAAAACGACCATGTATTGTAAGGTTTTTTTTTTTGTTTTTTTTTTAATTATTCTTTTTTTTTTTTAAACGACCATGTATAGGAAGGCATTTTTTTTTAAAAAAACGACCATGTATAGGAAGGCTTTTTTTTTTTTTTTTTTTTTTTTAAACGACCATGTATAGTAAGGCGTTTTTTTTTTGTTTTTTTTTTAAACGACCATGTATAGTAAGGCTTTTTTTTCTTTTTTCTTTTTTAACGACCATGAAAAGTATGGCGTTTTTTGTTGTTTTTGTTTAAAAAAAAAAAAAAAAAAAAACGACCATGTATAGTAAGGCGGTTTTTTTTTTTGTTTTTTTTTCTTTTTTTTTAAACGACCATGTATAGTAAGGTTTTTTTTTTTTTTAAAAACGACCATGCATACTAAGGCTTATACTAAGGCTCATACTTTTTTGTTTTTATTTTTTGTTTTTTTTTAAACGACAATGTATAGTAAGGCGTTTTTTTTTAAATATATAAAAAAACGACCATGTATAGTAAGGCGTTTTTTTTTTTTCGTTTTTTTTTAAACGACCATGTATAGTAAGGCATTTAAAAAAAAAATGACCATGTATAGTAAGGCTTTTTTTTTTTTTTTTTTTTTTCAAATGACCATATATAGTAAGGCTTTTTTTTTTTTTTTTTTTTTTTTTTTAAATGACCATGTATAGTATGGCGTTTTTGTTTTTTTTTAAAAAAACGACCATGTATGCTAAGGCGTTTTTTTGTTTTGTTTTGTTTTTGTTTTCTTTTTTTTTTAACGACCATGTATAGTAAGGCGTTTTTTTTGTTTGTTTTTTTAAACGACCATATATAGTAAGGCGTTTTTTTTTTTTTTTTTTTTTTTTTTTCCTTTTTTTTTTTAAACGACCATGTATAGTAAGGCATTTTTTTTGTTTTTTTTTTTAAACGACCATGTATAGTAAGGCTTTTTTTTTTTTTTTCAAACGACCATGTATAGTAAGGCGTTTTTTTTTTAAAAAACAATGACCATGTATAGTAAGGCTTTTTTTTTTTTTCAAATGACCATGTATAGTATGGCGTTTTTTTGTTTTGTTTTTTTTTTTTTAAAAAACCGACCATGTATAGTAAGGCGTTTAAAAAAAAAAAAAAAAAAAACGACCATGTATAGTAAGGCATTTTTAAAAAAATGACCATATATAGTAAGGCTTTTTTTTTTTTTACAAAAAAAACGACCATGTATAGTAAGGCTTTGGTTTTTTTTGTTTTTTTCAAACGACCATGTATAGTAAGGCGTTTTTTTTTGTTTTTTTTTAAACGACCATGTATAGTAAGGCTTTTTTTTCTTTTTTTTTTTGTTAACGACCATGAAAAGTATGGCGTTTTTTGTTGTTGTTGTTTTTTAAAAAAAACAAAAAAAAACGACCATGTATAGTAAGGCGTTTTTTTTTTTGTTTTTTTTCTTTTTTTTAAACACCCATGTATAGTAAGGTTTTTTTTTTTTAAAAAAACGACCATGTATAGTATGGCTTTTTTTTTTTTTTCAAACGACCATGTATAGTAAGGCGTTTTTTTTAAAAAAAACAATGACCATGTATAGTAAGGCTTTTTTTTTTTTTCAAACGACCATGTATAGTATGGCGTTTTTATTTAAAAAAAAAAAACGACCATGTATAGTAAGGCTTTTTTTTTTTTTTTTTTTCAAACGACCATGTATAGTAAGGCGTTTTTTTTTTGTTTTTTTTTAAACGACCATGTATAGTAAGGCTTTTTTTTTTTTTTTTTTTTAAATGACCATGTATAGTAAGGCGTTTTTTTTTTGTTTTTGTTTTTTTTTTCAAACGACCATGTATAGTATGGCGTTTTTGTTTAAAAAAAAAAAAAAAAAAAAAATGACCATGTATACTAAGGCGTTTTTTTTTTTTCTTTGTTTTTTTTAAACGACCATGTATAGTAAGGCGTTTTTTTAAAACGACCATGTATAGTAAGGCTTTTTTTTTTTTTTTTTTTTAAATGACCATGTATAGTATGGCGTTTTTTTGTTTTGTTTTTTTTTTTTAAAAAAAACGACCATGTATAGTAAGGCGTTTTTTTTTGTTTTTTTGTTTTTTTTTTCAAACGACCATGTATAGTATGGCGTTTTTGTTTTAAAAAAAAAAAAAAAAAAAAAATGACCATGTATACTAAGGCGTTTTTTTTTTTTCTTTGTTTTTTTTAAACGACCATGTATAGTAAGGCGTTTTTTTAAAACGACCATGTATAGTAAGGCGTTTTTTTTTTTTTTTTTTTTTTTGAACGACCATGTATAGTAAGGCGTTTTTTTTTTTTTTTTTTCAAACGACCATGTATAGTATGGCGTTTTTATTTTATTTTTTAAAAACAACGACCATGTATAGTAAGTCGTTTTTTTGTTTTTTTTTCAAACGACCATGTATAGTATGGCGTTTTTATTTTTATTTTTTTTTAAAAACGACCATGTATAGGAAGGCTTTTTTTTTTTTTTTTTTTTTTAAACGACCATGTATAGTCAGGCGTTTTTTTTAAAAAACGACCATGTATTGTAAGGCTTTTTTTTTTTTTTTTTTTTTTTATTATTCTTTTTTTTTTTAAACGACCATGTATAGGAAGGCATTTTTTTTAAAAAAACGACCATGTATAGGAAGGCTTTTTTTTTTTTTTTTTTTTTTTTTAAACGACCATGTATAGTCAGGCGTTTTTTTTTAAAAACGACCATGTATTGTAAGGCTTTTTTTTCCGACAAAAAAACGACCATGTATAGTAAGGCTTTTTTTTTTCGACAAAAAAACGACCATGTATAGTAAGGCTTTTTTTTTCCGACAAAAAAACGACCATGTATAGTAAGGCTTTTTTTTTCCGACAAAAAAACGACCATGTATAGTGAGGCTTTTTTTTCCGACAAAAAAAACGACCATGTATAATAAGGCTTTTTTTCAAACGAAAAAACGACCATGTATAGTAAGGCTTTTTTTTTTCCGACAAAAAAATGACCATGTATAGTAAGGCTTTTTTTCCCGACAAAAAAACGACCATGTATAGTAAGGCTTTTTTTTTTTTCGACAAAAAAACGACCATGTATAGTAAGGCTTTTTTTTTTCCGACAAAAAAACGACCATGTATAGTAAGGCTTTTTTTTTCCGACAAAAAAACGACCATGTATAGTGAGGCTTTTTTTTCCGACAAAAAAAACGACCATGTATAGTCAGGCTTTTTTTTTTTTTTTTTTTTTTTTTTAAAAATCCTAGTTATACTTACTAAACTCATTGCCCCTCTTTCCAGTAAACAGGCTAACATCCCTGTGGTCTAGTGGTAGAGTGTCTACCTTCAGACACTGAGGTAGTGGGTTTGATCCCAGGCTGAGTCAAACCAAATGACCATGTATAGTAAGGCTTTTTTTTCCGACAAAAAAACGACCATGTTTAATAAGGCTTTTTTTCAGACGAAAAACGACCATGAATAGTAAGGCTTTTTTTCCGACAAAAAAACGACCATGTATAGTAAGGCTTTTTTTTTTCCGACAAAAAAACGACCATGTATAGTAAGGCTTTTTTTGAGATGAAAAAACGACCATGTATAGTAAGGCTTTTTTTTCCGAAAAAAAAAACGACCATGTATAGTCAGGCTTTTTTTTTTTTTTTTTTTTTTTTTTTTAAAATCCTAGTTATACTTACTAAACTCATTGCCCCTCTTTCCAGTAAACAGGCTAACATCCCTGTGGTCTAGTGGTAGAGTGTCTACCTTCAGACACTGAGGTAGTGGGTTTGATCCCAGGCTGAGTCAAACCAAATGACCATGTATAGTAAGGCTTTTTTTTCCGACAAAAAAACGACCATGTTTAATAAGGCTTTTTTTCAGACGAAAAACGACCATGAATAGTAAGGCTTTTTTTCCGACAAAAAAACGACCATGTATAGTAAGGCTTTTTTTTTTCCGACAAAAAAACGACCATGTATAGTAAGGCTTTTTTTGAGATGAAAAAACGACCATGTATAGTAAGGCTTTTTTTTCCGACAAAAAAACGACCATGTATCGTAAGGCTTTTTTTTCCGACCAAAAAACGACCATGTATTGTAAGGCTTTTTTTTTTTCCTCAAAAAAACGACCATGTATAGTAAGGCTTTTTTTCCGACGAAAAAACAACCATGTATAGTAAGGCTTTTTTTTTCCGACAAAAAAACGACCATGTATAGTAAGGCTTTTTTTTTCCGACAAAAAAAACGACCATGTATAGTAAGGCTTTTTTTTTTTTTTTTTTTTAAATGACCATGTATAGTATGGCGTTTTTTTTTTTTTTTTTTTTTTTAAACGACCATGTATAGAAAGGCTTTTTTTTTTTTTTTTTTTTAAATGACCATGTATAGTATGGCGTTTTTTTGTTTTGTTTTTTTTAAAAAAAAAAAAACGACCATGTATAGTAAGGCGTTTTTTTTGTTTTTTTGTTTTTTTTTTCAAACGACCATGTATAGTATGGCGTTTTTGTTTAAAAAAAAAAAAAAAAAAAAAAATGACCATGTATACTAAGGCGTTTTTTTTTTTTCTTTGTTTTTTTTAAACGACCATGTATAGTAAGGCGTTTTTTTAAAACGACCATGTATAGTAAGGCGTTTTTTTTTTTTGTTTTTTTTTTTGAACGACCATGTATAGTAAGGCATTTAAAAAAAAAAAAAAAACGACCATGTATAGAAAGGCTTTTTTTTTTTTTTTTTTTTAAATGACCATGTATAGTATGGCGTTTTTTTGTTTTGTTTTTTTTTTTTTAAAAAAACGACCATGTATAGTAAGGCGTTTTTTTTGTTTTTTTGTTTTTTTTTTCAAACGACCATGTATAGTATGGCGTTTTTGTTTTAAAAAAAAAAAAAAAAAAAAAATGACCATGTATACTAAGGCGTTTTTTTTTTTTCTTTGTTTTTTTTAAACGACCATGTATAGTAAGGCGTTTTTTTAAAACGACCATGTATAGTAAGGCGTTTTTTTTTTTTGTTTTTTTTTTTTGAACGACCATGTATA